>NC_091956.1:6127537-6162537 GCF_031021105.1 Erythrolamprus reginae
GAGTGAAGGGCTCTTCTGGTGAAATATCAGTTACCATAACTGAGCCCCAAATTTCCATAGCTAAATGAGACAGTTGTTAAGTGAGTTTCTCCTCCAATTTTACGGCCTTTCTTGCCAATATTCGCAAAGGAATCACTGCAGTTGTTAAGTTAATAAAGTGAACCTGGCTTGACCTTCGACTTTGCTTGACTGAATGCACCCAAAGTTTGAGGGGGATATTAAGTTTTTTAAAAATTTTTCCACTCAAAATACATACAATTTATTTATTTATTGGATTTGTATGCCGCCCCTCTCCGTAGACTCGGGGCGGCTAACAACAATGGTAAAAACAACATGCGACAATCCAATACTAAAACAGCTAAAACCCCTTATTTTAAAAACCAATCATACATACAAACATACCATGCATAAATTGTAGAAGCCTAGGGGGAAAGAATATCTCAGTTCCCACATGCCTGACGACAGAGGTGGGTTTTAAGGAGCTTATGAAAGGCAAGAAGTGTGGAGGCTATTCTAATCTCTGGGGGGAGTTGTTTCCAGAGGGCCGGGGCCGCTACAGAGAAGGCTCTTCCCCTGGGTCCTGCCAAACGACATTGTTTCGTTGACGGGACCCGGAGAAGGCCCACTCTGTGGGATCTAACTGGTCGCTGGGATTCGTGCGACAGAAGGCGGTCCCGGAGATAATCTGGTCCGGTGCCATGAAGGGCTTTATAGGTCATAACCAACACTTTGAATTGTGACCGGAAACTGATCGGCAACCAATGCAGACTGCGGAGTTTTGGTGTAACATGGGCATATTTGGGAAAGCCCATGATTGCTCTTGCAGCTGCATTCTATATCATATACCTTCCATCTATATTACAATACAAAAATTATTCATTTCCTTTTGCTATTTATCTTCTCACAAACGCTGCCTCCTTTTCTTTTATCACCTGAAAAAAATCAAATATAAAATTTTCTAACATCCTTATTGAAAGTTGCAACGGCGTTAGCTAATACATCTCTAATAATTAATCTACTTTTGGTTCTTATCTTCTCACAAACGCTGCCTCTTTTTCTTTTGTAACCTGAAAAAAATCAAATATAAAATTTTCTAACATCCTTATTGAAAGTTGCAATGCCATTACTAATACATCTCATCAACTATTTTTACACATCTAATAAATTTGGGGTTAAAAAGTCCCCAAAGTTGATCACAGATCATAGCATTATCATTTAGACTTATATACCACTTCACAGTGTTTTTCAGCCCTCTCTAATTGGTTTACAGAGAGTAAGCGTATTGCCCCCAACAATCTGGGTCCTCATTTTACCGATCTTGGATGGATGGAAGGCTGAGTCAACCTTCAACCTACTGAGATTTGATCTGCCAAACTGCTGGCAGACGGCGATCAGCAGAAGTAGCTTGCAATACTGCACTCTAACCACTGCACCACCGAGGCTCTGTACATCAGTGTTTTTCAACCATAGAAACATAGAAAGAGAAGTCTGACAGCAGAAAAAGACCTCATGATCCATCTAGTCTGCCCTTATACTATTTCCTGTATTTTATCTTAGGATGGATATATGTTTATCCCAGGCATGTTTAAATTCAGTTACTGCGGATTTACCAACCACGTCTGCTGGAAGTTTGTTCCAAGGATCTACTACTCTTTCAGTAAAATAATATTTTCTCATGTTGCTTTTGATCTTTCCCCCAACTAACTTCAGATTGTGTCCCCTTGTTCTTGGGTTCACTTTCCTATTAAAAACACTTCCCTCCTGAACCTTATTTAACCCTTTAACATATTTAAATATTTCAATTATGTCCCCCCTTTTCCTTCTGTCCTCCAGACTATACAGATTGAGTTCATTAAGTCTTTCCTGATACATTTTATGCTTAAGACCTTCCACCCTTCTTGTAGCCCGTCTTTGGACCCGTTCAATTTTGTCAATATCTTTTTGTAGGCGAGGTCTCCAGAACTGAACACAGTATTATTCCAAATGTGGTCTCACCAGCGCTCTATATAAGGGGATCACAATCTCCCTCTTCCTGCTTGTTATACCTCTAGCTATGCAGGCAAGCATCCTACTTGCTTTCCCTACCGCCCAACCTCACTGCTCACACATAGATTGATAGGCAGCAGAAGATACCAAATGGACGAAGGAACAGAAACAAACAAATGTCCTCTCTTTATTTTTATTTCTTTTCAAGAGGTGGTTTAAGTAACGCTTTTCTAATTTCATGCATGTCTTTGTGAATCTAGTTTTCTTTCAAATATAATGCATTCAATTATAGCTGATCCAAGCTGAATCTGTGTGTTCAAGGCAATTCCATTAGGGATATGTGTCTTTTTAATGGCATTCAACATTCTCTACGTACATCCAGAAGTAGGAATTCTTAACAAGTACACCTGCTGAATTCAAATCTTCAAATTTTCCTTAATAGCAGTCTCAAGCCAGCCCAATTACTTTTAGTTTTTGTAAAGATTTTAGTCCTGGGTTTGGCTAATGGATGGCAAATTACTCCAGCTCCAACATAGCAGGCTTCAGAGCTGAATGAGTAATAATAGGATATTATTAGAACAATCATATTGTGTCTGTTTAATACCCTGTTTCCTCCAAAACAAGACCTCCCCTGACAATAAGCCCAATTGGGCTTTTCAGTGCATAGCAATAATGCCAAGCGCTTATTTCCAGACTTAAGAAAAATATAAGACATGGGTTTTATTTTCAGGGAAACACGGTATTTAACATTCATTCATCCCCTCATATGAAAAACATGTCAATTTCCCTAAGTCCAAAAGAGAGAGAGACAGAGACAAAGAGAGAGAGAGAGAAGAAAAAAGAAAAAGAGAAAGAAAGAAAGAAAGAAAGAAAAGAAGGGAGAGAGGAGAGAGAGGGAGAGTGAAAGAAAAAAGGAAGGAAGGAAGGAAAGAAGAAAGAAAGAAAAGAAAAGAAGAAGGAAGAGAGGAGAGAGAGGAAGAATTAAAGAAAAAAGGAAGGAAAGAAGGAAGGAAGGAAGAAAGAGGGGAGAAGAGGAGGGAGGGAAACATGTACAGATACCAGAATTTTTAGAAACATAGAAACAGAAGATTGATGGCAGAAAAAGACCTCAGGGTCCATCTAGTCTGCCCTTATACCATTTCCTGTATTTTATCTTAGGATGGATATATGTTTATCCCAGGCATGTTTAAATTCAGTTACTGTGGATTTACCAACCACATCTGCTGGAAGTTTGTTCCAAGCATCTGCTACTCTTTTAGAATGCAAACTGTCTCTCTGTCCAATCAACACAAGCTTCACAGACCTAATAAACCACACTTTAATTACCATGATTCAGAAATTTAATTCTCATATTTAACTATCAGTACTCCGATGTATTCCATAAAAGAATGTCCATATTAAAACAATGGTATATAACAATGCACTGAAAACAGTGGAGTTTCCTAATGGGCAAATGTGGTTTTGATTGTATGAAATCCCCTTACCTATAGTTTATTTGGTTTCCTTAATTTTCACACCAGTTTAAAAACAAACGAAAATATTAATGCACTTGGGGAAAAGGAATCCTCAATCTGAGTATTGTATTGGCAGTTCTGTGTTAGCAAAAACTTCAGAAGAGAAGGATTTAGGGGTAGTGATTTCTGACAGTCTCAAAATGGGTGAACAGTGCAGTCAGGCAGTAGGGAAAGCAAGTAGAATGCTTGGCTGCATAGCTAGAGGTATAAGAAGCAGGAAGAGGGAGATTATGATCCCGGTATATAGAGTGCTGGTAAGACCACATTTGGAATACTGTGTTCAGTTCTGGAGACCTCACCTACAACAAGATATTGACAAAATTGAACGGGTCCAAAGATGGGCTACAAGAATGGTGGAAAGTCTTAAACATAAAACGTATCAGGAAAGACTTAATGAACTCAATCTGTATAGTCTGGAGGGCAGAAGGAAAAGGGGGGACATGATCGAAACATTTCAATAGGTTAAAGGGTTAAATAAGGTCCAGGAGGGGAGTGTTTTTAATAGGAAAGTGAACACAAGAACAAGGGGACACAATTTGAAGTTAGTTGGGGGAAAGATCAAAAGCAACATGAGAAAATATTATTTTACTGAAAGAATAGTAGATCCTTGGAATAAACTTCCAGCAGATGTGGTTGGTAAATCCACAGTCACTGAATTTAAACAGGCCTGGGATAAACATATATCCATCCTAAAATAAAATACAGAAAATAGTATAAGGGCAGACTAGATGGACCATGAGGTCTTTTTCTGCCGTCAGTCTTCTATGTTTCTATGTGTAGTTTAGTCCATTGTTCTAGCATATGAATCATCAGGTCATCCTATTAAAATGCAATGATTGTATTTGTTTAGGTAGAGTGGAGTACTTGAACAATGAACTTGTGTATTGTTAATGAGAAAAATGCAAATTGCTAAGGAATTTCCAGGAACTTGGCATTCTGACAAATCAGCCATTAGCAGTCACATAGAAATAAGAACTATCTACATATATTTGAAAAGATAAGATAAAAAATAAATGGGAATGAATCTGTCTTCCTAACAACCAAACATCCAGAAAAGCAGGAAAAAGTCCGAGGAATAGGACAGTATAAAAATCAAATAAATAAGTAAATAAGTAAGTAAGCAAGCAAGTAAATAAATAAATAGCAACTAGAAAGAAAACAATAATCAAGAATCTACTAAAGGAGGGTATGACTGGCAGGGGGAAAACTACTATATCAATAAAAGAGAATATTTATAGCTCAGAGTCAAACGGTAGAATTCTTAACGTTCCCTGAGCTTGGTTGTTTACTTACAGACTTTTCATAACCCAACCATGTAGCATCAGCAGTGCTAATAAGGTTACCTGCTTGAATTATCAAATGCCTGCAAAAAAAATTCCAATAACAACTAAGGTCAGAGAACATTAAGAACATACAATGGTACAGTACTTCTACTTACAAACTTAATTTGTTCCGTGACCAGGTTCTTAAGTAGAAAAGTTTGTAAGAAGAAGCAATTTTTCCCATTCAATGTAAAAGCAAATAATGCGTGCGATTGGGGAAATCACAGGGAGGGTGGAAGCCCTGTTTCCTCCCAGGAGATTCCTAGAGAGGTCCCACAGAGGCTTCTCCCCACCTTTTGCAGACCTGTTTCTTCCCAGGAGATTCCTAAAGAGGCTCCTCAGAGGCTTCTCCCCACCTTTTCCGATGTTGTTTCCTCCCAGGAGATTCCTAGAAAGGCCCCATGGAGGCTTCTCCACACCTTTTCCAGACCTGTTTCCTCCCAGGAGATTCCTAGAGAAACCCCACAGAAGCTTCTCCCCACCTTTTCCGATGTTGTTTCCTCCCAGGAGATTCCTAGAAAGGCCCCATGGAGGCTTCTCCACGCCTTTTCTGGCCCTGTTTCCTCCCAGGAGATTCCTAGAGAGGCCCCATGGAGGCTTCTCCCTGCCTTTTCCGGTTACAGTTTCAAAGGCTCAGGTTTGTAAGTGGAGAATGGTTCTTGAGAAGAGACAAAAAAAATATTGAACACCCGGTTCTTATTTAGAAAAGTTCTTAAGTAGAGGCATTTGTAGGTAGAGGTACCACTATATATCAATATACCTCAGAGTCAAACTGTAGAATCCTTACCGTTCTCTGAGCTTGGTTGTTTTCTTACAGACTTTTCATAACCCAACCATGTAGCATCATCATTGCTGATAAGGTTACCTGGTTGAGTTATCAAACGCCTGCAAAAATCCTCCAACAATAACGAATGCTCAGAAAACATTAGAACATATTTAAAGGCTGTCACAGTGGAAGATCCAACCTGGAAATAGAAACATAGAAACATAGAAGTCTGACGGCAGAAAAAGACCTCATGGTCCATCTAGTCTGCCCTTATACTATTTTCTGTATTTTATCTTAGGATGGATATATGTTTATCCCAGGCATGTTTAAATTCAGTTACTGTGGATTTATCTACCATGTCTGCTGGAAGTTTGTTCCAAGGATCTACTACTCTTTCAGTGAAATAATATTTTCTCACGTTGCTTTTGATCTTTCCCCCAACTAACCTCAGATTGTGTCCCCTTGTTCTTCTTCACTTTCCTATTAAAAACACTTCCCTCCTGGACCTTATTTAACCCTTTAATATATTTAAATGTTTCGATCATGTCCCCCCTTTTCCTTCTGTCCTCCAGACAAAAATAAGGAGAAATTTCTTGGCAGTGAGAACAATTAATCAGTAGAAGGACTTGACTTCACTTTTGGTGTAGGAAACTACACTTTAAGGTGGGGTCGGGGGAATCTTTCCTTCACAAGAAACTTTGAAAGCCTTTTTTTTTTAATCAAATGGAATGAGCACCGATAAAGAAAATAGTCGAGCAATTTGTTGCTAATGGAAAATAAATTTCCTGCACTGTGTTAGAAGAAATCCAAACACAGCAAATGAAAAATTATTGATCACAAAAGTGAATCACACTCCCGTGATTCTTCTTGAGCCGCCCGATGTCTAAATGAAATACGTTGCATGAAAAGGAGCCAAGTTACCACACAGTGTGTATGTTTGCAGAGAAGCCAATATTTGGGTGAGAAAAATAACTCATACACCATTTTAATAATTCCTTCCATACAGGTAGGTAGGTAGGTAGGTAGGTAGGTAGGTAGGTAGGTAGGTAGATTAGATAGATAGATAGATAGATAGATAGATAGATAGATAGATAGATAGATAGGTGGGTGGGTGGGTGGGTGGGTGGGTGGGTGGGTGGGTGGGTGGGTGGGTGGGTGGGTGGGTGGGTGGGTGGATGGGCGGGCGGGCGGGCGGGCGGGCGGGCGGACAGACAGACAGACAGACAGACAGACAGACAGATAGATAGATAATAGGTAGGTAGGTAGGTAGATAAATAAATGATAGATAGATAGGTAGGTAGGTAGGTAGGTAGGTAGGTAGGTAGGTAAGTAGGTAGATTAGATAGATAGATAGATAGATAGGTAGGTAGGTAGGTAGGTAGATAGATAATAGGTAAGTAGGTAGGTAGGTAGGTAGGTAGATAAATGAGAGATAGATAGATAAATAGATTGTTAGATAGATAGATAGATAGATAGATAGATAGATAGATAGATAGATAGATAGATAGATAGATAGATAGATAGATAATAGGTAAGTAGGTAGGAAGGTAGGTAGATAGGTAGCTAAATGAGAGATGATAGGTAGGTAGGTAGGTAGGTAGGTAGATAAATGAGAGATAGGTAGGTAGGTAGGTAGGTAGGTAGATAGATAGATAGATAGATAGATAGATAGATAGATAGATAGAAAGATAGATAGATAGAAAGATAGATAGATAGATAGATAGATAGATAGATAGATAGATGATAGATAGATAGATAGATAGATAGATAGATAGATAGATAGATAGATAGATAGATAGATAGATAGATAGATAGATAGATAGATAGATATCAATCTTTTCTTGAAGTTGTCTCAATGACGGAGCACCCACAACTTCTGAAGGAAAGTCCTTCTACTGATTAATTGTTCTCACTGCCAAGAAATTTCTCCTTATTTCCAGGTTGGATCTTCCACTGAGAAGCTTCCACCCAATGCTTGTCCTGCCCTCTCCCCTGTGACAGCCTTTAAATATCAATGTATTAGACAAGATGGGGGGAAAGGCAAACCTAAGAAATAAATATTAAAATCTAAGAAATTAAACTATGGCGCACGAAAGGGATACATAAATCCAGGCAAATTGTAGTTTATCCACCAATCTTAGGGTGAGGCAAACCATAGTTTAGCACAGTGGTCCTCAATCTGGGGGTCAGGACCCCTTTGGGGTTGGAATGACCATTTGACAGGGGTCGTCTAAGACCATGGGAAAAAGACAAATTTCCCTTGGTGTTAGGAACTAAAGCTTCTATTCTGGCGCCTTATAATATACACTGCTCAAAAAAATAAATGGAACACTTAAAAAACAGAATATAACTTCGAGTAAATGAAACCTCTGTCAAATTAAACTGATTGACAGTCAATGTCACATGCTGTTGTGCAAATGGAATAGTTGTGGAAATGAAATATTCAATGGGAATATTTCATTCATTCAGATCTAGGATGTGTTATTTGAGTGTTCCCTTTATTTTTTTGAGCAGTATATTTTTTTCAATCCGACCATTACAATGGGGGTATCCCTCTGACCTTCCTGCCAATCAGCTTAAAGCTCTGTTGGGAGAATTGGTGCTGGACTTATGGTTGGGGGTCACCGCAAGATGAAGAACTGTATTAAGGGGTCATGTGATTAGAAAGTTTGAGGACCACTCTAAATTAGCACAATGCACAAGTTCGGACAGCATTGGCTACCTTTAGATCAGGTTCTTAAGGGCTTGTTCTTTTTAAGAAGGAAGGAAGGAAGGAAGGAAGGAAGGAAGGAAGGAAGGAAGGAAGGAAGGAAGGAAAGGAAGGAAGGAAAGAGGGAGGGAGGAGGGAATGAATGTATGAAGGAAGGAAGGAAGGAAGGAAGGAAAGAGGGAGGGAGGAGGGAATGAATGAAGGAATGAAGGAAGGAAGGAAGGAAGGAGGGAAGAAGGGAAGGGGGAAGGGAGGAAAGGAAGGAAGGAAGGAAGGAAGGAATTATTTAAAGTCATCTGGACTAGAAAATTTCAGAAGAAAATTTGGGGGCAAGAAAAAAACAGAAAAATCACACGTTGCTTTCTGATCGTGCAGCCTTTTCTCTTCTTTAAGCTGCCAAGCTGAGAGCTGTCACCGCATCCTGTAAGATTCCACCCTTGAATTGTGGACTGTCTTAAAATATTTCCTCTTCTTTAGTTGCTCTCCCACTGAGAGATTTGTTCCTGGGTCAGGCCTGACAACCGCCTGCTGCTTAGCTTTGAACTGACCTTCTAAAAATGCAAAATTTGCTTTTTAGCCACCCTCATTCACCCATCACCCCAGCTACAAAATCTTCCTTCTGGCTAGAGGGGGGGAGAGAGAAAGGAGAATAAACAAGCTATATGCAACCAAGCATCTTCTTTGAAGCGACTACCAAGTTAACAATGAGAGGAACAATCTACTACAGTATAGGTAGTTGTAGACTTATAACCAGTATTGGGTTGCATCTTTCTACCTGTCTACCTGTCTACCTATCTACCTGTCTATCTATCTACAGTATCTATCTATCTATCTATCTATCTATCTATCTATCTATCTATCTATCTATCTATCTGTCTGTCTACAGTATCTATCTATCTATCTATCTATCTATCTATCTATCTACAGTATCTATCTATCTATCTATCTATCTATCTATCTACAGTATCTATCTATCTATCTATCTATCTATCTACAGTATCTATCTATCTATCTATCTACAGTATCTATCTATCTATCTATCTATCTACAGTATCTATCTATCTATCTATCTATCTATCTATCTACAGTATCTATCTATCTATCTATCTATCTACAGTATCTATCTATCTATCTATCTACAGTATCTATCTATCTATCTATCTATCTATTTATCTATCTATCTATCTACAGTATCTATCTATCTATCTATCTATCTATCTATCTATCTACAGTATCTATCTATCTAACTATCTATCTATCTATCGTATCTATCTATCTACCTACCTACCAATCTATCTATCTATCTATCTATCTATCTATCTATCTATCTATCTATCTATCGGACCTCTATGCCAACATTTCTCCATCTGAAATGCTTGAGCAGGGAGGTGGGTTCGACTAGATGACATACAAGGTTCCTTCCAACTCAAATGAATGAATGAATGAATGAATGAATGAATGAATGAATGAATAAATATCTCACTTAAAACATAGATGTCGGTCTCAATTGTCATCACGTTGAGGACTAGCTACATTAAATTTATTTAGAGTGATATGGAGCAGCGGTGGGTTGCTCCCAGTTTGGACCAGTTTTTGCAACTAGTAGTACTGGCAACAGGAGGCTCCACTGACCCTCCTGGAACACTTTCTGCGCGTGCGCGAACCGGTAGCAAAACCATTTACAACCCACCGATATGGAGGTTTTATGAGCCTCAATAAAGTTGGAGTTTTACCTTGGGTTTGTAGATTTCAGATACAATACGGTCTTCTAATCCCAGTTTAAACTGAAGCTAAAGTTACATTTGATAATAACAGCATCTTTTTTTCATGCAGTCGTCCGTTCTCTTATTCATGTCTATAGTTCTCAATGGGAAGTTATGAAAGCACAATTCCATCTTGGCAAAGCAATTTAGATATCCTTGTCTTTGATTCTCCGCTGAGTGAAAAACCTTGAGTCTAAATATCTGGAACAGCAAGCCAAGGCTATCACACAGCTGGAAAGCCACTTTTTTCCTCCTGAAGCTCTTAGCAGGACCACCAGCTGGGCCAAAGGGAGTATCTGTTGGGTAAGTTCATCCTTCACTAGAGAACAGCCAAAGGCAGGGAAAAGGGAAGGAGGAAGCAAGCAGAAAATTCAACACATGAGTTTTGCATGGTCTACTTCGAAAGAGCCAATTTGGTCCAGTAGTTAATAGAATAGAATAGAATAGAATAGAATAGAATAGAATTTTATTGGCCAAGTGTGATTGGACACACAAGGAATTTGTCTTGGTGCAGATGCTCTCAGTGTACATAAAAGAAAAGATACATTTGTCTAGAATAGAATAGAATAGAATAGAATAGAATTTTATTGGCCAAGTGTGATTGGACATACAAGGAATTTGTCTTGGTGCAGATGCTCTCAGTGTACATAAAAGAAAAGATATATTTGTATAGAATAGAATAGAATAGAATAGAATAGAATTTTATTGGCCAAGTGTGATTGAACACACAAGGAATTTGTCTTGGTGCAGATGCTCTCAGCGTACATAAAATAAAATATACATTTGTCAAGAAACATGTGGTACAACACTTAATGATTGTCATAGGGGTCAAATAAGCAATGAAGAAGCAATATTAATAAAAATCTTAGGATACAAGCAACAAGTTACAGTCATACAGTCAACATGGGAGGAAATGGGTGACAGGAATGATGAGAAAAACTAGAAGAATAGAAGTGTAGATTTAGTAGAAAGTCTGACAGTGTTGAGGGAATTATTTGTTTAGTAGAGTGATGGCGTTCGGGAAAAAACTGTTCTTGTATCTAGTTGTCTTGGTGTGCAGTGCTCTGTAGCGACGTTTTCAGGGTAGGAGTTGAAACAGTTTGTGTCCAGGATGTAAGGCACCAAAATTGGCTGAGTTCTGGTCCCACCTTAGAAACAAAACACAGTTGGGTGATTTGGGGTCACTCACTAAGAGAATCTGAGTTTCAGATTAACAGAGCTGAAAGGGACCTTGTAGGTCATCTAGCCCAACCCAATGCTCAAGCAGGAGATCCTACACCATTTCTGACAGCTGGCATAAGAACATAAGAAGAGCCATGCTGAATTGGGCCAAAGCCCATCGAGTCCAGCATTCTGTGTCACACAATGGCCCACCAATTGTCCATGGGGATCTTGAGCAGAAAGAGAAGGCAAGACCCTCCCTTTCCCTTGACCCCCAACAAATGGTACCCAAGATAATCCTGCCTGCCTCAACCAACATAGAGGCGGCACATGGACATCCATTTCAATAACCACTGATACACTTGGCCTCCATGAATGTCTAATCCTGCCTTGAAGCTATCCTGACTGACAGCTACCGCACGAATCCCAGTGACCGATAAGGTCCCACAGAGTTGGCCTTCTCCGGGTCCTGTCGACTATACAATGTCATTTGGCGGGCCCCAGGGGAAGAGCCTTCTCTGTGGCAGCCCTGGCCCTCTGGAACCAACTCCCCCCGGAGATTAGAACTGCCCCCACCCTCCCTGTCTTTCATAAACTACTCAAGACTCATTTATGCTGCGAGGCATGGGAGAGTTAAGAAAATCAAAATCTAGTTTGAAACTAGCTCAACTATTTAAGTGGCATTTTGATATTGATAGAGTTGCCCTATTATGAGCTCACTGTTATAGACACACAGTACAGTATTTTATTTTGAAATTATCTTTATTTATTTAATTATTTATTTATTTAATATTTCTGTGCCGCCCAGTCCCGAAGGGACTGCCGCTCAGACACTATACTTTTCCACCCACCCCCCCAAAAAAATTAGAGGGAACACTGCTCCTGACAATTCAAATAATGTATATCTAAAATTTTGCATTTGAACCATTACAGTAGGCTGAGAGAAAAAAAGTGGTGCATTACTTTCTCGGCAACCCTTGTATTTTAGGATAGCTGATGAAAGGGGTGAAACTGAATGGCATTATATAGAAATGTCCATCAAGCTGTTGATCACAACCATTTTAATGTAACAATGACAGCCTAGCTGTAACAAAGAAAGGCAAAGATAGCCAGCCAATCAGGTCTCCCTGTGTAGCCCAATTTGCATGGCGCTGCCTATAAGTGACCTTGCCAGCAAAGACTCACGACATTTCAAGCAGGGGCTTCCAAGAGGAAAGAACAATGGCCGCCAAACAGCAAGGCAAAAGGAAAGTCAGAGACCCAAAGAAAAAGAAAATCCAGAAGAAGCAACAACTGGCTAAGCGGAAGCAGAAGCAGAAGCAGAAGAAACTGCAGCCAAGGAAACAGAAGAAACATCAAGCTTGTCAGATCAAACGTCGGGTCAAGCAGCAGCCCTCTGCCACCAAGACAGTAGACAGTGGCCCAGAAAGGATCTGCTCCCCCAGGCTCTTTGCTGCCAAGATCTTTCGGCAGATGCCCAAGGTGCGGATGGAGGTCAAGGCCAGGAGCCTTATGAAGACCTTGCTGACCGACGTCTACGACCACGTGGCCACAGAGGTGGAGAATCTGAGCCAGAAGAACGAGCTGTCCAGCATCAGTGGCACAGATGTGCAAGCCGCCTTGAAGGAAGCCATGATGAAGGAAATGGCCAAGCACTCGGCCGAGCCCACCAGCACCGAATGTGCCTAGAGAAACAACCTCCCTTCTCCCTCAGGGAGCCAAAAGGGAGAAGACCAACGATCTTAAAACAAAAAATATCCCAGAAACTATAAACATACTTTCCTGCCCTTTTAAGCATAAGAAATCCTGCAAATGTACACCATCTTTCACCTCCACAATTGTTACTCCAAAATAATAGGAAGGCGGTTAAAAGCGACGACTGGACAGTGGCCTGTATTTTTGAGGAGAATTTCACCTTCTAAGCCAGAACCTCAAGGCTTAAGATGAGCCAAAGTTAAAGAGATGTTTGAAATAATTGTTTGTGAGGTGTTTGCAAAAAAAGAGAGAAAGGAACGTCGTAATTATGGTACAATATGTGTGTTATCTCCAATAAATCAGGATTTTAACAACTATGTTCAATGTATTATTTTTTAATGTTTTCTTCCCTCTGGGTTTTTTAATCAGATACCTGATTAGGGGATTTGCTTTTGGGTTTTTATTTTAATCAGCCACCTAACATTTTGATTAACACTTGTATCCAAAGGAATTCGCAATAGTCATGCTAGGAAAATGAATTTTCGGTATAAAATTCAATGAATTTTCATCCAAGGAATTACAAAATGCATTAAAAAAAGTGATGCGCAAAAAGCACGCCATGGACTTGGTCCAAACCGTACACAAAGAGCCACGGCGCTCTTAGAACTGCTCCTTCCCATTTCCTTTGGTTGGCCCTTGCGACATCTAGAAACAAGAGGAGGGGAGAGAGTGAGCCAGCCTTCAAAACAACGCCCCCCACCCACCCTGCAAAATCTAGTTTCCACCTGGTGAAAAGTCCTGAGAATACTCTAAAGATACTGAGAGTCTCTTCATTTTTGAGGAACATCTCACGTAAGCACAGGAACCAATAAACTTCTGACCTGCAGAAAACTCCTCACATCATTGGGAAAAAAAATCTTTGGAAAAGAAACATCTTATTCTTAGGAGTATAATAAAATGGGGTTTTATCAGGTCATTTAATACTCACGTGGTTTTCTTTTAAATAATGCCGGCCGCAGTGTTACTTCTTAACCCAAACCTTGCACACTGAACATTAGAAGGTAGGTCTAGAGGGTTGGACTTGATGACCTACAAGGTCCCTTCCAGCTCTAATAATAAAATAAAAAAGGTAGCACTTCTGGAAATTGTTATGAGATTTGGAGGTTTAGTTAAAGTCACAAACTAGTGAGTTTGTGATTGCCCAAATGGAAGATTTCATATTTGCAATATAACTTGGATATCTGGATTTGTTTAAAAACAGGAATGGGATTACTAGGACTGCTTTGAGTCCTTCAAACCTGTTTATGAATGAAAATGATTGGCGTGTCTCAGAAATGCCAATATTCTCCTTCCTAGGAAACAAACAGATCACAATCTTAAGTGGCTTCTTGAAACAAACAAATTTAGACTTTCAAATCGTACCACTGAGAACCAGGATTGTCTGCAGAGGGTTTTAAAAAAATCAAGATGGTGAGGCTCTTGCCTTTTATATGAACAATACATGTGTTACATGTAAAAACAGCTATATTCAGGGGGTTCATGGGATGGGTGGAAAATGGTTGAGATCTCACCTCCAAGACAGAAGGACACCATCTCGATCACAATCCATTTAGTGAAGATACTCTAAATTCCTTAAATCCAAATTCCACATCAGCATGACCTTGAACCTGTTCTGAAGCTATCACTAACTGCTCATATATTTACCTCATATTTTTTAACAACAACCACAACAACAGAGTTGGAAGGGATCTTGGAGGTCTTCTAGTCCAACCCCCTGCTTAGGCAGGAGACCCTACACTACTTCAGACAAAAGTTTATCCAACATCATCTTAAAAACTTCCAGTGTCGGAGCATTCACAACTTCTGGAGGCAAGGTGCTCCACTGATGAATTGTTCTGTCAGGAAATTTCTCCTCAGTTCTAAGTTGCTTCTCTCCTTGTTTAGTTTCCACCCATTGCTGCTTGTTCTACCCTCAGGTGCTTTGTGAAATAGTTTGACTATCAACACTTAAATATGCATCACATATTTTTCTTCAACAATTATTTATTGAACACAATGAAACTTATACACAAGAAAGAAGGAGGTTTCTTCTACACTTCCTATTTTTCCACGTAATCTCCATCCCGTTCTATGGCCTTCCTCCAGCAAGACACAATGGTGTGTATGCTCTGTCAGTACCACTCCTTGTTCTGGTCATGAAGCCTTGGAGCTCTACTGAACTGTCTTCTAAAGGCCTCACCCACTGTGCCAGCGACTAACCGTATTTCTGTCGATTGCAGATTCTCCATAAACTGTATACAAGCCTTTGTGAATGTTCCCAACGGTTTCTTTCTCCGCAGTGAGAAATTCAATGACACGCTGCTTGTATCCTACATCACTTACAGACGCCATTTTGAAACACTGCTGCAGCTACGCTATCTGTCTGAAGAAACGCAAAATTTACACACACACTCCTGACCATAGTTCCCTCTAAGCTGAGCAGTGAGCAATCGCTCACTTAAAAATCATCATCAACTCAGAGTTTTCCAAACCTGCCCAGAAGCCAAGAGGGAAAGAGTGAGAGGGAAGGAGAGAGAGAGGAAGAGAGGAAGAGAGAGAAACAGATAGAAAAAAGAGAGGAAGGAAAAGAGAAAGAAAAAGAATGGGAGTAAGGAAGAGAGAAACAAAATCAAAATCTAGTTTGAAACTAGCTCAACTATTTAAGTGGCATTTTGATATTGATAGAGTTGCCCTATTATGAGCTCACTGTTATAGACACACAGTACAGTATTTTATTTTGAAATTCTCTTTATTTATTTGTTTGTTTATTTATTTATTTATTTATTTATTTATTTAATATTTCTGTGCCGCCCAGTCCTGAAGAGACTGCCGCTCAGACACTATACTTTTCCACCCACCCACCCCCCAAAATTAGAGGGAACACTGCCCACAGCCACTCTGTCTTGTCTGGGTTGAGTTTGAGTTTGTTGCTTTTCTCTGCCTTTGGCTGTTCTCTAGTCAAGGACGAACTTATCAAACAGATAGTCCCAACTGTCTTTTGTGTCTAAGGTGCGACCAGAACTCACCCAATTTTCTAAATTTGGTGCCTTAACTACTGGACCAAATTGGCTCTTTCGAAGTGGACCATGCAAAACTCATGTGTTGAATTTTCTGCTTGCTTCCTCCTTCGCTTTTCTCTGCCTTTGGCTGTTCTCTAGTCAAGGATGAACTTACCAAACGGATACTCTCTCTGTCCAGCTGGTGGTCCTGCTAAGAGCTTCAGGAGGAAAAAAGTGGCTTTCCAGCTGTGTGATAGCCTTGGCTTGCTGTTCCAGATATTTAGATTCAAGGTTTTTCACCCAGCGGTGAATCAAAGGCAAGGATATCTAAATTGCTTTGCCAAGATGGAACTGTGCTTTCATAACTTCCCGTTGAGAACGAATACGAGAACGGAGGACTCCATGAAAAAAAGATGGTGTTATCATAGAACAGAATTTTTTATTGTCCAAGTGTGATTGGGCACACAAGGGATTTGTCTTTGGTGCAGATGCTCTCAGTGTACATAAAAGAAAAGGATACATTTGTCAAGAACCATGTGGTACAACTCTTAAGGATTGTCGTAGGGGTCAAATAAATAAAAAAACAATCAATATTAATAAAAATCTTAGGATACAAGCAACAAGTTACAGTTTGTTTATTTATTTATTTTTATTTATTTATTTTGTCCAATACACAATGAGGGTTTTAGTGGGTATATATCTATATACACATAGTAAAATACATGATGAAGGTTATAGAGGAGATACTCATAGTAAAATATATCTAAGAAATAATAGAAAAGAAGGTATAGTAATAGAACATATCAATGAAAGAATAGAAGAAGAGATATAGGAATAGAAGGAAGGTATAGGAGATATAGGAGAGCAATAGGACAGGGGACGGAAGGCACTCTAGTGCACTTGTACTCGCCCCTTACTGACCTCTTAGGAATCTGGATAGGTCAACTGTAGATAATCTAGGGGTAAAGTGTTGGGGGTTTGGGGATGACACTATGGAGTCCACGCTTCGACAACTCGGTTACTGAAGTCATATTTTTTACAGTCAAGTTTGGAGCGGTTAATATTAAGTTTAAATCTGTTGTGTGCTCTTGTGTTGTTGTGGTTGAAGCTGAAGTAGTCGCCGACAGTCCTAAGTGGGAGGAAATGGGTGGTAGGAATGATGAGAAAAAAATAGTAGAAATAGAAGTGCAGGCTTAGTAAAAAGTTTGACAGTGTTGAGGGAATTATTTCTTTAGTAGAGTGACAGCATTCGGGAAAAAACTGTTCTGGTATCTAGTTGTCTTGGTGTGCAGGGCTCTGTAGCGACGTTTTGAGGATGGGAGTTGGTCACAAGTAGTATTTATCAGTTCCCTGAACTACTCAAAATTACCTGCTAAATCCCACCTCTGTTTGATACCCCTCTACTTTACACAAAGCATCAGCTGAAGGCAGTCGGCAGATGGTACGATCCTCTGCTCCAAAACATCACAGCTGGTAATAGAGAAGCCCAAATCCTAAGTACTGCCAGGAATAAGATTCTCAAATACGCAGGCACCCTACCGAGAGGGAACAAAATTCCTGGCGTCAGTTACTTCTCTGCTCTCGCGCTCTTCGCTGCTTTAGGCTGGTTTAAAAACAAAATAATGGTTGCGTGTTGCAAAGAAAACTTGCACAGCAGGTGAAATGTGTGGGCTGCTTTTGTGTGAGTGTGTATGTGGAGGTGGGACTTGCAATGGAAGAACGGAAAATGTGTCAACTACTAAGGGAAGTCTTGCAATCTTTGGGAAAGTTTGTTTGATGATGATGATGAAGAAGAAGATGATGATGATGACGATAATAATAATAATAATAATAATAATAATAATAATAATAATAGAGAAATTAGTGAAATACGAAGATCTAAAAATCGGGCTGCAACGACTCTGGCATAAGCCAGTGAAAGTGGTCCCAGTGGTCCTTGGAATGCTGGACGCAGTGCCAAAGGATCTCAATGGACATTTGAAAACCATTGGAATTGACAAAATCTCCATCTGTCAATTGCAAAAGGCTGCTTTACTGGGATCGGCACACATAATTCGCCACTACATCACACAGTCCTAGGTGCTTGGAAAGCGCCTGACTGGTGATGAAATACGAAATCCAGCATAATGATCTCATTTGCTGTGTTGTATTGTTGATAATAATAATAATAATAATAATAATAATAATAATAATAATAATAATAATAATAATAATAATAATAATAATAGACATGATGCTGTGGCACAGATGATCCACTGTAACTTGTGCCGGAACTACCATTTACCAGTGGCAAAGAACTGGTGGGATCATAAGCCTGAAAAAGTGGTCGAAAATGAGCAAGCAAAACTACTGTGGGACTTCCGACTTCAGACTGACCGAATTCTGAAGCATAACACACCAGACATTGTGATTGTGGAGAAAAAGAAAGTATGGATCATCGACATCGCAATCCCAGGAGACAGCAGAATTGAGGAGAAGCAGCTAGGGAAATTAGTGAAATACGAAGATCTAAAAATCAAGCTTCAACGACTTTGGCATAAGCCAGTGAAAGTAGTCCCAGTGGTACTTGGCATGCTGGGCGCAGGGCCAAAGGATCTCAGCGGAAGGGACCTTGGAGGTCTTCTAGTCCAATCCTCTGCTTAGGTAGGAAACCCAAACTACTTCAGACAAGTGGTTATTATTATTTATTATTATTAGATTTGTATGCCGCCCCTCTCCATAGACTTGGGGCGGCTCACAGCAATAATAAAAACAATGTACAGTAACAAATCTAATATTTAAAAATATCTTTAAAAAAACCCTTATTTAAAAGCAAAACATACACACAAACATACCATACGTAAACTATATAGGCCTGGGGGAGATGTCTCAGTTCCCCCATGCCTGACGGAAGAGGTGGGTTTTAAGGAGTTTACGAAAGGCAAGGAGGGTGGGGGTAATCCTAATCTCCGGGGGGAGCTGGTTCCATAGGGTCAGGGCCGCCACAGAGAAGGCTCTTCCCCTGGGTCCTGCCAGACGACATTGTTTAGTCGACGGGACCCGGAGAAGGCCAACTCTGTGGGACCTAACTGGTCGTGCGGCAGAAAGTGGTCCCAGAGATATTCTGGTCTTATCCAACATCTTCTTTAAAACTTCCAGTGTTGAAGCATTCACAACTTCTGGAGGCAAGCTGTTCCACTGAGTAACTGTTCTGACCGTCAGGAAATTTCTCCTTAGTTCTAAGTTGCTTCTCTCCATGTTTAGTTTCCATCCATCGCTTCTTGTTCTACCCTCTGGTGCTTTGGAGAATAGGTTGACTCCTTCTTCTTTTTGGCAACCCCTGAGATACTGGAACACTGCTATCATGTCTCCCCTGGTCGTTCTTTTTATTAAACTAGTCATGCCCAGTTTCTGCAACCTTTCTTCATGTGTTTTAGCCCCCAGTCCCCTAATCTTCTTTGTCGCTCTTCTCTGCTAGTGAAGATAGAAAGCATCTGTTTATTTTTCCGCCAGTCCTGCTATTAAAGTACTTAAAGTATTCAATGCCAAATGAAAGAAATAACACATATTAATTCCAGGAAATGGAGCTATATCCTATTGAAAATAATAAAAGAGAAAGATTACTTTTTTCTGCTCACAAAGTACAAAATAAGTATAAGTTAATATACTGTTCTTAAGTGTTTGTTGTGATTAAGTTTTTTTGTTGTTGTTATTTTTTATTTGTATGTGTATATTTCTGTACTGTATTGTTTTTTTATTGTATGTTATATGTTTTTTTTAACGAAGAAAATTAATAAACATTTTTTTTTTTAAAGTACTTAATGTGGATATGAGAACATCTATTCCAGCGAATTGTTTTTCTTTCTCCTTTGTTCCACCCCCAGGTTAGGAAAAAACTCAGCTATCAACAGTTGTGTGGTGGCATGCGAGTTTGTAAAGCGTGTAATATAAAAACTCAAATAGTTGTGTAGCCTTCATACCATGAAGCTGTGATAATACAGATTAAAAGAGTTGTAAGGGACCTTGAAGGTCATCTAGCCCCTGTATGTATGAATATTACTGTTGTACACAGTTAAGAAATATAATAGGTATTTAAACAGATTTAAACTTAATATTAACCGCTCCAAACTTGACTGTAAAAAATATGACTTCAGTCACCAAGTTGTCGAAGTGTGGAACTCATTACCGGACTCCATAGTGTCATCCCCAAACCCCCAACACTTTACCCTTAGATTATCTACGGTTGACCTATCCAAATTCCTAAGAGGTCAGTAAGGGGCGAGTACATGTGCACTAGAGTGCCTTCCGTCCCCTGTCCTATTGCTCTCCTATATCTCCTATACCTTTCTTCTATTCCTATATCTCTTCTTCTATTCTTTCATTTATATGTTCTATTACTTTATCTTCTTTTCTATTATTTCTTAGATATACACGTATTTTACTAAGAGTATCTCCTCTATAACCTTCATCGTGTATTTTACTATGTGTATATAGATATATACCCACTAAAACCCTCATTGTGTATTAAACAAAATAAATAAATAAATAAATAAATGTACAAATTATCATTGCTGGAATAGTGGAAAATTGTAAATGTGATATAAAAAGATGAAAAAAGTTCAATAAAAATATATTTTTTTAAAAGAAGAATCAAGTTTGACTCAAGGTCCTCTTTAATTCTAGGTTTCCAAACAAGCTTTGTGTAATTATCAAGTTATCTTACTATTGCGTTGCTATAACCTTGAGTTTCTCCCACTTAAACACATTACAATAATTGTTTTAATTGGTTGAGAACTTGCACTTTCTGATAGAATCTTTTTTTTATAGTTTTTTTATTATTTTTCATAAAAAGACAAACAAATACAAACAAACAATAAACATAAAGTGGGGGTGTATTTCCCCCGCTTCTTATGAAAGTATAAATTCAAATATAGAAAAAGAATACATATGTATTAACTATTATAAAAAAAAGAAAAAATTAATAAATTTGAATTGAAGTTTACAAATCTTAATGTGGGTATTAAGGTTAGTATAACATAGTTACCAAAAAAGAAAGATACCTTTAATATAGTCCTAATTACTATAATAAAATAGTATTAAACCTTCAATCTAAACAGTAAGACTAAATTCAACTATTATACTTCAAAAATCTTAATATATTGCTTATACTTATACATACATAGCTATATCATAATCATCAAAAAATCCTTTTAAACTAATATTACTATTATTATCATCTAAATAAAAACTAATACAAAATAAAGAGAAAGAAAAAACAACCACTAACGATATATCTTATTTTTTCTTATCTATCCATTTGTAAACGTTGTTCCATGTTTCGTAAAATTTAGTATCCTCTTGATCGTTTAATCTTCTTGTCATCATATCCATTTCAGCGCAATCTAATATCTTAGCTATAACCTCTTCTTCCTTGGGGATTTCCTCCCCTTTCCAGTTTTGCGCATATATTATTCTAGCCGCAGTTAATATATGTATGATTAAATAAAAAATTTCTTTCTTATAGATCTGGGTTGTGACACCTAATAAATAAAATTCCGGGGTATTATCTATATCTTGTTTTATTATTTCTTTTAATATTTTTTCAATCATCTTCCAATATAGTTTTGCTTTGCTACATGTCCACCATTGATGATAGTAAGTTCCTATATCCTTCTTACATTTCCAACATATTGGGGATGTTTTGGGAAACATTTTTGCTATCCTATTTGGTGGGAGATGCCATCTATAGAACATTTTGATTTGGTTTTCTTTTAAAGAAACTGATTTAGTCATTTTCCAATTATTAATCCACACTTTCTCCCATGTGTCTATATCTATTTCCTTACCAATATTTCTACACCATCTTATCATAGTATCTTTTAAAGTCAACTCTATATTTTTATGAGCAATAAGTAGTTTATATATTTTCCCTATCATTTTTGTAGAGTTAGTGGTTATTAAGGTAGTTAAAGGATTCTTACTTTTATTAAAAATGTAAAGAGTTTTATCCTTCTGATATCTAGATCGGATCTGGGCATAGTGCCACCAATCTATTATTATCCCTTCTTCTTGTAGTTCAATTCTAGATTTAAGCTTCATCTGATCATTTAATAGTTCTTTATATCTATGAGTCATTTTCTTGTCCTTTATAGACTTTGGATGCGTTATTGCTTCTAAGGGAGCTAACCAATCTGGGATGCTTAAGAAATGATTCTTCTTTATATCTTTCCATACTTCTAGTAAGTATTTCCTTAATGTATGCCTTTTAAAATATGAATGGTTTTTGTCCTTATCATACCATAAAAATGCGTGCCATCCAAGCATTAAATCATGTCCTTCTAATTCGAGTGTTCTTTTATTATCTAAGATTATCCAATCTCTAAGCCATGTTAGTGCAGCGGCCTGATAGTATAATTTCCAATTTGGAAGGCCAAATCCTCCTCTTTCTTTGATATCTTCTAAACAATTCATTTTTATCCTTGCTTTTTTACCTTGCCATATAAATTTTTTAACTAAGTTGGTTAAAGTTTTTAAAAAGATACCCCCTGGGTTTATTGGTATTGTCTGAAAAAGAAATAAAACCTTGGGTAAAATGTTCATCTTAATTGTTGCAATTCTTCCTAAGAAAGATATTTTCAAATTGTTCCAGGTTGCTAAGTCTTTTTTAATTTCTGCTAACAATTTCATATAATTATCATTTTTTAATGTTATTGTTTTCGCTGTTAAATTTATTCCTAAATATTTTACCTTTTTTACAGTCTTTATTCCAGAAATAGTTTCTAATTTAGTTTCTAGTGTTTTGTTCATATTTTTAGTCAAGTAATGTGTTTTGTTTTTGTTTATCTTTAAACCTGCTACGTTTCCATATTGTTCAATGGTTTGTAATAAAGTAGGAACTGTTGTAGTCGGTTCTTCAATTATAAACATTAGATCATCTGCAAAGGCCTGGAGTTTATAGATTTCATCTCCTACGGTTAAACCTTTTATTCTGGGGTCCGCTCTTATTTTAATTAATAAGGTTTCAAGGGTCATAATAAATAACAGTGGTGATATAGGACATCCTTGGCGAACTCCCTTATTTATGTCAAGTATTGGTAATTGACTGTTATTCAATATTATATTCGTTGTTTGTTTTGAATATATGGTATCTATTAGATTAACAAATTTTGGGCCAAATCTCATTTTATTTAATTGCATTTTTATAAATATCCAATTAACGTTGTCAAAGGCTTTTTGAGCATCCAAAAACATTAAAGATGCCATCTTATCTGGGTGTTGTTCATAGTACTCTAGTATATTTATTACAGTTCTAATATTATTTTTAATTTGTCTCCCTGGAAGAAACCCATTTTGGTCTTGGTGTATTATTCCATTTATAACTCCTTTGAGTCTCTCTGCATAAATGGCAATAAAGATCTTATAGTCTACATTTAATAGTGATATAGGCCTATAATTTTTGATTTTTTCTGGTTCTGTACCCTGTTTATGTATTAAGGTTGTCAGTGATTCTGACCAAGATTTAGGAATTTTTCCGTCAAGTCTACAGGAATTAAAAGTTTCTAACATATGGTTTCTTATTGTTTCATTATCTATCTTATACCATTCTGCAGGTATGGCATCTGGGCCTGTGGCCTTGTTGCTTTTCTGTTTTTTAATTGTTATTAGGAGTTCCTCCATTGTTATTGGTCCATCCATGGTAGCCTGTTGATCTTCTGTTATTTGTGGTAGATTTGAAGCCTCTAAATAGTTAAAAACTTCATCTTCAATGACATGATCTTTAGCATATAATTCCTTATAAAAATTATACACAATGTCTGCCTTACCTTCTGTATCGTATTTTATTTTACCATCTTTATCTTCTAATTTTTGGATTAATTTTGATTGACTCTGTTTTCTAAGTTTATACGCTAGCCATCTGCCAGGTTTATTTGCATATTCAAAGTATTGTTGCTTTGCTCTTTTAATCTTTTCAGTTAGTTGGTTTTGTTCTATAACTCTAATTTTATGTTTAATTACGTTTATTTCTGTCTTTAGATCTCTATTCTTAGTATGTTGCTGCGATAAGGATTCTAATTGTTTTAGTTCGTTTGTTAATTGTAAATACTCTAATTTCTTTTCCTTATTGTATTTTGCTGTATAAGATATTGTTAAACCTCTTATGTACGCTTTAACTGTATCCCATAAGTTCTGTGGAGTAGTGTCTGATGTTTTATTAATTTCAAAAAATATTTTTAATTCCTTTTCAATCCAATCCTTATATTTCTTGTCGTTTAATATATACCTGTTCATCCGCCAATTGTTCTGTTTATTATTCATCGTCATATAGACCACTATTGGATTGTGATCGGCCCATGTATTAACGTCTATGTCAACTTCTCTTATTTGTTCTGCCACCGTTTTTGGTGCCCATAACATGTCAATTCTCGTCCAAATTTTGTGAGGATTGGAATAAAAGGTAAATTGCCTTTTGAGAGGGTGTCTTTCCCTCCAAATATCACTTAATAATAGTTCCGCTTTCATTTTTTGAAAAGTACTGGGTAGCAAGTTTCTTCTTGTTTTTTTACCTTTTCCCCTTTTTTTATTACCTCCCCCTCCTGAGTGGTCTAATTGTCTGTTCGCGATAGCATTAAAATCACCTATTATCAATAGATTATCAATAGCTAAATCTGTTATTATTTGGTGTAAATTTTTATAGAATGTCATTTGGTCTTCATTGGGGGCATAAATAGAAACAACCACTAGAGGTCTGGGTTCAATGTCTACTTGTACAATCAATATCCTACCCTCTTTATCCTTATATATTTGTTTGGAATTTATAGAATTCTTGACATACATCACTACACCTCTTTTTTTTTGGTCTGCTAATGCAGCATACATTTTTCCAATTTTGGGATTCAACAGTAATTTTTGGTTATCTTTTTTAATATGAACTTCTTGTAGTATTGCAATCTGAACATTTTGGTTTCTGATTTTGGAAAAAATTTGCTTCCTTTTTCTTGGTTCGTTAAGTCCATTAACATTTACGGAAAAGATTTTCAAGTCTTTATTCGTTGTCATTTAATAGGTTTTTTGGTTTCTCGCTGAGGTTGAACTCTTCTAGAACCTTGGTCCTGCTCTATTACTTGGGCAGTTGCCCCCAGGTTTTCTTCTTGCTGAGTTAGTGATTTTTCCCCTGGTTGCTGTTGAGCTGGTTGTAGTTGGACCACTAGTTGCTTACTTGCATGGTCGGAGTGGCCCAAGCCACTCTGTTCAAGAAAGAACATAGCTTGATCTACGTTTTCCAGTTTGTACCTTGTAGAGCGCCATGTCAGAGAAAGTCCTTGTGGAATAAGCCAACGGTAAGTGATATTTTCTTTAATCAAGATTTTGGTTAAAAAGTGGTAATCTCTTCTGTTTTCTCTGACACTTCTTGGAACTTGTTTTAATATCTTTATTTCTACTCCATGTCGTTGAGGCGGGGAGTTTCTTGAATAATGAAGTATCTCATCTCGCAACGCCTTTCTTGTAAATTTAATATGTATCTCTCTTGGGAGGTTGTGTCGACGGATATAGCTATTCGAAATTCGGTATACTTCATCGATTTCTTTCTGTAAAGCCATGGGGTCCTCTTGAAGTATACCTCCAATGATTTCCGCCATAGTCGTTTTTAAGTCTTCATCTTTTTCCTCTTTTATATTCTGAAATCGAAGTCCGTACGAAGCTCGTTGCATCTCCAGCTGGATGATAGATTCATCATATCTTTTGTATCTTTCATCAGCTCTCCCTTCAAGATACTCCATTCTTTTCTCATTTTTGTCAGCTTGCTCTTCAACTTTTTTTACTCGGTCATCACTTTCTTGAAGAGTTTGTTGGATCTGCTTTATCTGATCTTTCATCTCGCCCATATCAGCTTTCATTTGAGCCATCTCCACTTTAAATTCTGCCAAGTCAGCTTTTATGGCTTCTCTTTGTTGTGTTGCCTCCTCCTTTATGGCTTCTCTTTGTTGTGTTGCCTCCTCCTTTATGGCCTCTCTTTGTTGAGTGGCATCTTCTTGTGATTTGACCATAAAGTCCTTCAAAGCATTCAAAGTCTCATGTATAGTTGCAAGATTGGACTGCATTGTTTTGTCTTTGTCTTTGTCTTTGGTAGACATGGTTAGCACTTGATGCGAAGGAGAAGAATGCGGTGACACTTGTGGAGATAGGGTAGTTGGTGTTGTTTGTTTCTTTGTTGTTTTAACAAGAGTTGAGGTGTGGGAC
Source organism: Erythrolamprus reginae (assembly GCF_031021105.1). Taxonomy (NCBI): domain Eukaryota; kingdom Metazoa; phylum Chordata; class Lepidosauria; order Squamata; family Dipsadidae; genus Erythrolamprus; species Erythrolamprus reginae. Next base: position 6,153,711 of record NC_091956.1, read on the forward strand.
ATTATCAAATTAGAATCCACTATTTCAAATTTTAAGGTTAGTTTCAATTTTATATATAGTGAAAAGGAAAAGAAATTACTATAAATTCCAAATCTATTCAATATATTTTGTTTCCCTTATAATATGACTATACCAATTCAATAGCAATTCAATTAATAACAGAGTTCAAAAAAAGAAGAAAAAAAAAGAAATATTATTGTTTAGTGCCACAGGGAAAAAAAACAAATATTAGCCTTTTCAAGTAAAAGGAGGACAGAAAATGAAAGAAGAGAAAGAATATCAACTATATATAGAAGACAAAAGAAAGAAAAGAAAAAAAAAGAAAATTTTTGGAGGAAAAGACTTTAGGAGGAGGGAAGAAAAAAGAAAGGGGGAAAAAGTGAAGTAAAAAGAATTGTTCAAAAAGAAAAAGAAGGAGGGTGATATTTTAGTTCAACTATTTAGAATAGAGCAGGAACCCAAGGTTTATTAACAATGCATGTAGTTCAAACCAAACTTCTTCTAGTAATAGAAATGTAAGGAAGAAAGTCAAAGAAAAATCAGGGAGAAAAAAACCAGATAATTATTCAAAGACACAATAACAGTATTGTATACTTAAGTTCTTCTTATAGATCCTGTAATTTTGCTAGGAAGTAGAAATGAAAATCCAAATCTCAAAGGGTAAAGTTATATTTGATTTCAATTCAAAATTCAAGGAGTAAAGCAATTCCAAAGCTTGCTTGTGTTCAAGATGGAGTCAGTTTATTTTCCAAATTCAAAACAGGAACAAAGAACAAAGAAAGAGATCCCAAGATGGAGTCAAGTTAATTTTCGTGCAGCAGGCAGATGTTAAACCAAGAGTTCTCAGCAAATAATCCAAAAGGTGTCAGCAAATAGTCCAAAAGGCTCAGCAAGTATTCCAAATAGGTTAATCCAACAATAAGTAATCCAAGAAAGAAGTGATTTCAATCTCTTCTAGATTCCATTTAATTCATGATTATTAAGTTATTCATGTTGTGAAAATAGGCAGCAAGAAAAAAAAGGCAGCAAGACTGTGTTCCTCCGCTTGAAAAATTAAGTCCAGAAGATTATGATTTTAAAAGTCTATCAAGAACAAATTCTGATCATCACTAGAAATTTCCTTTAGCAGTTAAAATTTTCTAAATAGTCATGTCAAATTTAAACTATTTTGTTAAAGCATAAAGTCAGAAAATTATTTTGTAGATTCCCAAGTTCACGTTCAAAATGGAAAAGTAAAAGTGAAGAGAAAAAATTAGGTCCGGCTGTTATTTGCGGATGGGTTTAAACAAGAAAAAACTTTCACTTTCGCCCTGGAAAAAAAAAACTTTTACTTAAAAGTTTTACGATCTTCTGACTTAAAGACGAAACACAATGGAGATTTTTACCTTAAGTCCTTTCTCTGGTATATTCTTTTTCTATGTAGATGTAGATATTTTTACTTTCACTTCTTTGCTTTTATTCTTCCCGCTGAGTGAGGGGAGAAAGCGCTGGCCGGTCCTCTTAAGCAAAGAGGAGCGGTTCTCCCGTCTCCGAAGCTGCGGGGCGAACCGCTGCCTCTGGAGTCCTGGCGATGGGTCCTCGGGCAGAGGAGAGCCCCCTGTTCATGGATCGGGCCATCCGGGCCCGATCCGATCGCAAATGCGACCTTCGGAGGGGGTAGAAGAGATTCGCCTGGCAGAGCCCTGCCAGACACGTCTCGCCGCGATCTCCACCAAACCGGAAGCCTCCGCACTTTCTGATAGAATCTAAGCTGACCTGTGCAGTAGGAAATGCTTTGCTTTATCATGGCTTGCTGAGTAAGCTACAACTGACTGGATTAACTTAATATTAAACTACGATGTGTCATTTTCAAATCACTGCTCTCTGAGCCCTGATCAAAGCAGCCACGTTATACAATGGAGTCTAGGGTTCACATGGCCTATGGAATTCATGAGTAGCTCAACCACAATCTGCTATGTATTGGATTCAAACCAGTGATCAATTTAGGCTAATGTTGTCTTTTTTAAAGTTGAGTTTACACAACTATAACATAAATTATGCATAAATTATGGCTTACAAATTAGGTTTTGATCCCTTCCCTCCTTAGAAACATAGAAACATAGAAGACTGACGGCAGAAAAAGACCTCATGGTCCATCTAGTCTGCCCTTATACTATTTCCTGTATTTTTATCTTAGGATGGATATATGTTTATCCCAGGCATGTTTCAATTCAGTTCCTGTGGATTTATCAACCACGTCTGCTGGAAGCTTGTTCCAAGGATCTACTACTCTTTCCAAGGACCTACTACACTTTCAGTAAAATAATATTTTCTCACGTTGTTTCTGATCTTTCCCCCAACTAACTTCAGATTGTGGCCCCTTGTTCTTGTGTTCACTTTCCTATTAAAAACACTTCCCTCCTGAACCTTATTTAACCCTTTAACATATTTAAATGTTTCGATCATTCCAAATAAAGGCATGTCGATCATGTCTTTATTTGGAAAACCCTGAATAAGCCATAGTTCACTTCTATATGCAGTACAACGTTGTTTGTATAAAATATTGTTAGTGATTGGTGTCAAAGAAAGCTACCTTCGCTCAATGGATCAAATTGTTTACTGTATTTATTTTTCACAGCATGAATGCACAGTTAACTGAGTTTACACATTAAAGCATAAACCCTTTTTGGGGAGGGGAAGGAAAAGCCACTTGGAATATTAGACCCAGTTTTGGTGATCACAATATAAAAATAAGATATTGAGACTCTAGAAAAAATACAGAGAACAGCAATAAAGATTAGAGTACTGGAGACTAAAACATATAAAGGAGGATTGCAGGATTTGGGTAATTAATCTAATGAAAAGAAGAACCTGTCCCCTGTCCTAATGTTTTTCTCTTACTAGTATCATGTGTATAAACATTGTTATATCTTTGTATACCACCAATACATACTTGACAAAACAAACAAACAAACAAATAAATATTTGGTCTGTTACTCCGGGTTCAACTCAGTCCTTTTCCTATTTGTATTGACAATAAATTTCACAACTTTGTACAGAACAAAGTATTCAATGAGAATACAGTTGGTACAATTGGTTAAGGAGAAGAAAATATTTGCAAATTCTACAAAAAGAAGATAATCCAACAAATTAATGCTTTAATGATTGATAAATTTCAACCAATACTTTACTATCCATACACACCGTAAATACCGTACGTGCAACATTGCAAGATTAATATCATCTACTCTACCCAAAAAAAACCCCTACTATATACCCTCAAGGTAACAAGATGGGTCCACATACACCAACTATATTCACTAAATGTATGTCCTACTGAGCCGTAACACCAGCCAAGTTGCTGGTCCTTCTTTACCTATTTTCTATAGCCCCTTCATTGACTCTACTTCCCCTCAACATTTTTTCCCCTTTCTATTCTTTTTTTCTTACTTTTTCTCTACTTCTTTCCTTACTATTGAAAATTCCTTAAACAATACCTGATGTTTATGGTATAGACTACAAATGTTATGAGATACAACCTAATTACGGTAGACTTACCCAGTCTTACCTTTTCTTTTTTCTATTTTTGTAAAACTCAATAGAGATCATGTGATCCGGCAGTAGGAAAAGCAAGTAGGATGCTTGGCTGCATAGCTAGAGGTATAACAAGCAGGAAGAGGGAGATTGTGATCCCCTTATATAGAGCGCCGGTGAGACCACATTTGAAATACTGTGTTCAGTTCTGGAGACCTCACCTACAAAAAGATATTGACAAAATTGAAAGGGTCCAAAGACGGGCTACAAGAATGGTGGAAGGTCTTAAGCATAAAACTTATCAGGAAAGACTTAATGAACTCAATCTGTATAGTCTGGAGGACAGAAGGAAAAGGGGGGGACATGATCGAAACATTTAAATATGTGAAAGGGTTAAATAAGGTTCAGGAGGGAAGTGTTTTTAATAGGAAAGTGAACACAAGAACAAGGGGACACAATCTGAAGTTAATTGGGGGAAAGATCAAAAGCAACATGAGAAAATATTATTTGACTGAAAGAGTAGTAGATCCTTGGAACAAACTTCCAGCAGACATGGTTGGTAAATCCACAGTAACTGAATTTAAACATGCCTGGGATAAACATATATCCATTGTAAGATAAAATACAGGAAATAGTATAAGGGCAGACTAGATGGACCGTGAGGTCTTTTTCTGCCGTCAGTCGTCAATGTTTCTATGTTTCTATGTTTCTTTAAAAAGCGAGAGAATATTTCATTCATTCAGATCTAGGATGTGTTCTTGGAGGGTTCCTTTTAATTTTTTGAGCATTGTATATATCAGATGATGCCTTAGCTTGCTGTGCAAATTAGGTCATCCCAGTAGGATATTTTTTCCTTCAGCTTTACTCATAGGAGCACAGCTACTTTAGGAATCAGGATTTGGTCATAACTCCTTTTTTCTGGGGCTTGCTAGAATTTTGGCTTAGGCTCTGTGGACTGTAAATCGTGGTTTATGGTCTAAACACAGAATAAAAGTTTATTTATGCTCAGCTAGAAGCAAGGGCTGCGTGGTCCCTTTAATTCCTGCATTTGTGAAGCTATGATGAAAAGGAAACAGCTGCAGGGGGGAGTCAATTGTTTAAACACTCTTTAGACAAGGCCAATCTTTATCAAGGACTCACTCCCCGGCAACAACTCTAATTAATTCTTCAAGAAAAAAAACCAGCCCAATTTTGCTAAGTCATCCCCCCCCCCTCAAAGCCAATCATGAGCTGAGGAACAAATGCTTTTCTATTGGCTGCCATCCCTCATGTGAGACCCTCCCCAATTTAGGAGCTGCACCTGGACCCAGAACTCTGCCAACTTTCTATTGGTCCTCATCAGCCCATCCTTAAATCTAATTGGTCCGTTGGGCCTGGAGACGCTTCCTATTGGCCAGTGCTAATTGGTTCCCCGCCTCTACATACTGTATATAAGGCCAAGTGGATGCTACCTTGCCCACCCATTGACCTTCTAAACTTCAGGAGCATCCTTCTTCTCTCAAGATGACGTCGCAGATCCGTCAGAACTACCACCCTGAATGCGAGGCTGCCATCAACCATTTGGTGAACATTGAACTCCATGCTAGCTATGTCTACTTGTCCATGGTAATTTACTCTGAATTTACTTTCAGTAGGAAAAGTTTGCTTATTTATTGACTTGGGTGTGCTTAAACTTTAGCTCTTCAGTTTTAAACTGTGTTGAAAGGCTTAGTTTTGTGGGTAATGTACTTGTATTAAGTCTTAATGGAGAGAAATAGTGAACTCAAATGCTTATTTAGCTCTTGGGACCTTCTCTGGTCAATTGTAACCAAGCCTGGAGTAAGTAACATTTGAGAAATAAGGTACTTTGGGTGTTCCTAGGTATCTTCCTAAGCTGTTTACAGAGAAATATCTTCAAGGAATATAAAAGGGCTTTAAAACTCCTATATTTATAGTGAACAATAATTAGGTTTGTTAAATTAGGGTTCAATTGCAATGGAAGTAATAATGGGAGAGTACCAATGTAATTTAACAGGAAAGAAACCTTTAACGGAATGAAAGCCTTGCATCTTTTATATAGTAGTAAGTCTACCCTTCTGTCAATTCTATTTAATGTATATCAGCAAATTACAACTTGCCTTGGGAAGCTGTTAAGGTATTGAAGTTTATTTCGATAGTGTGTGTGTATATATACACAGCCTCACAAGCAATTAAGGTTTAATTTGCAGAGCCTGTTTTAGAGACTTCTAAAGAGTCTATCTAGAAACTTTAGTACTTTTAGCTAACTTCTAAACGTGACTAAAGTGCTCCTTCTGGTGACTTCCTAGGCCCATCACTTTGACCGCGATGATATAGCCTTGTGCCATGTGGCCAAATTCTTGAAGGAACAATCCGAGGAAGAGAAAGAACACGCCGACAAGTTTCTGAAGTACCAAAACAAACGAGGGGGACGTATTGTCTTGCAGGATATCAAGGTGAGAAAATAAAGCTGTGGGAAGGAGTTTTAAGAAAGGGACAGAAGGGGGCATCGTAGGGAGCATTAAAATCTTGTGATAACGTTGCCATGGATGTATCTAACCTCAAAACCTGGTTTATTCCCAGAAGCCAGAGAAAGATGAATGGGGCAACTCTCTAGATGTCTTGGAGCAAGCCCTGAAGTTGGAGAAGGAGGTCAACCAAGCTCTGTTGGATCTGCACAAGCTGGCAACTGAGAAAATAGACCCTCATGTAAGTAAGCTTGGAGCAATAGCAAAGATAGCTAACTTTGGGAGTTTTCTCCATTTAGTTTTAAAGAAAAAAACTAACTTGGCATGATTTTATATGCCCGTCCTCTTGAAGTCCTGTTCTTCAGGAGTTCTTAAGGCCTAAATAGCTTAACTATTACTATTACTTGCTGTAGTAGGTGCTTTTTTCCTACAAAGGTGGCTTAGTTTTGGTTTCTGGAATTTTCTTAGAAGTAAAAATTGGAAGTTAGCTTGGGAGATTGCTAGAATTTTAGGAGGACATTTACCAAACTTTTTTTTCCTTTTTGGTCTCCTCAGCTTTCTGACTTTCTGGAGAATGAATTCTTGGAAGAGCAAGTAAAGGCTATCAAACTCCTGGGAGACCATTGCACCAATCTGAAGCGCCTGGGACTGCCCCAGAGCGGCATGGGCGAATACCTCTTTGACAAGCTTACCTTAAAAGAAAGCAGCTAAACCTTGTTCCCTGGAAATATGCAGTTTGTTTTGTGAAAAAAAAGTTCAAATAAACAAATAATTAGCATTGTGTGAATGGTGTTTGTGCTTCAATCATTGCTACAAAACACTTGCTCATGCTGGTTTCTAAATGCTTAAGCCACAATGGAGTTAAAGTAGTTAAAACTCAGTTTGTAAATCTTGCTAAGGTGGGGGGGTTGAACTCTGGGGTTAATAATAATAATAATTTACCTTGGATTTGTATGCCGCCCCTCTCTGCAGACTGGGGCGGCTAACAACAATAAACACAATATGTACAATCCAATAATAAAAACAACTAAAAACCCCTATTATAAAACCAAACATACACACAAACATACCATGCATAACTTGTAATGGCCTAGGGGGAAGAGCTATCTCTACTCCCCCATGCCTGGTGGTATAAATGAGTCTTGAGTAGTTTACGAAAGACAGGGAGGGTGGGGGCAGTTCTAATCTCCGGGGGAGTTGGATCCAGAGGGCCGGGCCGCCACAGAGAAGGCTCTTCCCCTGGGGCCCGCCAAACGACATTAATGAAAAAAAGTTAGGCCAGTTCTTAAACCAGGATTCTTAATGAAACTCAAGGGTGAAAAAAGATACTACACTTAGGCAAGAAAAACAAAATGCAAAGGTACATTGCTCAACAGTAGTAACTGAGTTACTGTTTAAATATAAGCCAGCCGTGTGCAGCAGCTGCCAAAAAGGGCAACACAATTCTAAGCTGCATTAACAAGGATAGAATCAAGACCACATGAAGGGTTAATACCACCTTATAATTTGACTTCTGTGCCTCCCAATGGGACTTGGAGTGGCTTACAACAATAAATAGCACATAGAATAAGTCAATTAATAAAAATAAAAGCCATAATAAACCCTAATGGAGCATCCAATTGAACCCACCTGCATACAGAAATAGTTGCAAATACAACGTGATAGGATGTTAAATTTAGGGCCTGCCGGCAAATCACAGCCTTTTGGAAGGATAGTAGGGTTGGAGCAGTATGAAAGGGGGGTGGGTTGTAAGTTACATAGAAACATAGAAGACTGACGGCAGAAAAAGACCTCATGATCCATCTAGTCTGCCCTTATACTATATCCTGTATTTTTATCTTAGGATGGATACATGTTTATCCCAGGCATGTTTAAATTCAGTTCCTGTGGATTTACCAACCACCTCTGCTGGAAGTTTGTTCCAAGCATCTACTACTCTTTCAGTCAAATAATATTTTCTCATGTTGCTTTTGATCTTTCCCCCAACACACCTCAGATTGTGTCCCCTTGTTCTTGTGTTCACTTTCCTATTAAAAACACTTCCCTCCTGAACCTTATTTAACCCTTTAACATATTTAAATGTTTCAATCATGTCCCCCCTTTTCCTTCTGACCTCCAGACTATAATTTGGTTCCATAAGGTATTTTCTATCTCCTGACCAAAGCAAGGCGCCATATGAAAGTTTTTGCTTTAAGTTGGGTGAAGAACTATGGCCCCTTTATCACTCATGGACTTCCACTCCCAGAATTCCTGAGGAATTCTGGAAGTTGAAGTCCACAAGTCTTAAAGGGGCCATAATTCCCCACTTCTACTTTAAGACAAACTCAAACTTTCCCATCGGTTATTGGTTCCATTGCCTTGTTCTCATAGTATGAGGAAGTTATTTTTCTAACTAAACAGTTTGTGGCTTCGGGTGTGATGTTAACCCTGCCTATTGTGGCTTATTCCATCCCATTCCAAAGGTTTGCATATCAGTAAGCTATTTTAGCTAATCTATGCTTGCTCAGTTGTTCCAGATAAAACAGTGAAGAAGGAAAATTCTGCAGGTGACTAATCTTGTAAAATTATCTCTGAAACTTTTAAATTGCTTCTTTTTGCACTTAAACAGAACAGGGTTTTTAAATTTTCATTTTAATACCATTCAGTAATGGTAAGAACTCTTTAAGATAACCATTAAGATTATGACATTCTTAAACTAACATTCCTGAACTTATATATGCTTTCCATATATATTTAATGCCAGCTACAAGAAGAATCCTTTATCTGTAGCACCTAGAGATTTCTTTTTGAGTCGAAGCCCAACAGATAGAAAATACAATTTTTCAAATAATCTCCCGAAGTTGAAACAA
>NC_091956.1:6167537-6270037 GCF_031021105.1 Erythrolamprus reginae
ATTCCCCACTTAAGATGAAATCGTTTTGAGCTGCTTCATAATTCCTTTTAAATTACAGTGAATCATTATGGAACCAATCGTATTAAAGCAATGTATTTTGATCTTGCAAAATAAAGGCTTTTGTACCCAAGACACCTTCAAAATTAAAAATGGAATGCGATCTGTCAATTTTTTCTACCTTAGTGTAGATATCCCCAGAAACAACAAAGTATCACAGAACTCTTGGAAATACCTTTGATGGAATAAATTTCTAAAAAGGTAATACAGTGGTACCTCTACTTAAGAACTTAATTCGTTCCGTGACCAGGTTCTTAAGTAGAAATGTTCTTAAGCAGAAGCAATTGTTGCAATAGGAATCAATGTAAAAGCAAATAGTGCGTGCAAACCCATTAGGAAAGAAATAAAAACTCGGAATTTGGGTGGGAGCAGGAGGAGGAAGAAGAGCGTTTGTTTCTGTATATTGTTTCCCAATCTGGCCCTTTTACCAGTAGAACGTTATTGCATCTATCTATCTATTTATTATTGAGTCTTTGGAGAAGGGCAGCATACAAATCTAATAAATAATAATAATAAAACACCACCTGGGCAAATGGGAGTTCTCACCTGCACTGCTGAGCGCTTCCCTGCCAGAAAAGGCAGGGAGAAGCCTCCGTGGGGGTTCTCTAGGATTCTCCTGGGAGGAAACAGGGCCAGAAAAGGCAGGGAGAAGCCTCCGTGGGGCCTCTCTAGGATTCTCCTGGGAGGAAACAGGGCCAGAAAAGGTGGGGAGAAGCCTCCGTGGAGCCTCTCTTGGAATCTCCTGGGAGGAAACAGGGCCAGAAAAGGTCAGGAGAAGCCTTCGTGAGGCCTCTCTAGGATTCTCCTGGGAGGAAACAGGGCCGGAAATGGTGGGGAAAAGCCTCCGTGGGGCTTCTCTAGGATTCTCCTGGGAGGAAACAGGGCCTCCACCCTCCCCAATCACACACATTATTTGCTTTTGCATTGATTCCTATGGGAAAAATTGCTTCTTCTTACAAACTTTTCTACTTAAGAACCTGGTTACAGAACAAATTAAGTTCATAAGTAGAGATACCACTGTACTGGTTTGAGTACAGTTCGTAACCAACATGACTCTGACAATAAATTGGAACCTGGAAAAAAGCCAAGGCTTGGACTCTGATTTATTTCTTGGGTGTTATTCGGAATGCTGACATTAAACCGGCAGTAATAATTCTCTTTCCCAGCTGATCAGTTAATGAAGCAAAGAAGCCTCCACTTAAGTGCATGTGTTTTTTTTTTAAGTGAATAAGACCGTAATGTAAGTCATGTTGCTTATTTGCTTAGCAAGAAGGCTGCATTTGTTTAATTTCTTTAATCGTGCATTAATCTGACATAAGGTACGTGCCAATGTTTGTTTTCCAAATCTTGCTCGAGTGCAAAGCATAACGAGGTTTAAACGACTTGTTTAGATTTGTTCTGCCTTTGGGCTGTTTCATTTATCATTCATCTAATATTGGCTTAAAAGTTCTGCCGCCTTAGCTGGCTTTGGAAAGACGGTTCCGATGACAAATGTCGTGTGCTATAAACTTTTTCTGGATACAGGGTGCATTAGAAGCAAAGAGAGAAATTGCTTGTGCTTTTCATAGACCCTTTAATAGAATAGAATAGAATAGAATTTTATTGGCCAAGTGTGATTGGACACACCAGGAATTTGTCTTGGTGCCGATGCTCTCAGCGTACATAAAATAAAATATACATTTGTCAAGAATCATGTGGTACAACACTTAATGATTGTCATAGGGGTCAAATAAGCAATGAAGAAGCAATAATAATAAAAATCTTAGGATATAAGCAACAAGTTACAGTCATACAGTCAACATGGGAGGAAATGGGTGATAGGAATGATGAGAAAAACTAGTAGAATAGAAGTGCAGATTTAGTAGAAAGTCTGACAGTGTTGAGGGAATTATTTGTTTAGTAGAGTGATGGCGTTCGGAAAAAAACTGTTCTTGTGTCTAGTTGTCTTGGTGTGCAGTGCTCTGTAGCGACGTTTTGAGGGTAGGAATTGAAACAGTTTGTGTCCAGGATGTGAGGGGTCAGTAAATATTTTCCCCGCCCTCTTTTTGACTCGTGCAGTATATAGGTCCTTAATGGAAGGCAGGTTGGCAGCAATTGCTTTTTCTGCAGTTCTGATTCTCCTCTGAAGTCTGTGTCGATCCTGTTGGGTTGCAGCACCAAACCAGACAGTTATAGAGGTGCAGATGACAGACTCAATGATTCCTCTGTAGAACTGTACCAGCAGCTCCTTGGGCAGTTTGAGCTTCCTGAGCTGGCGCAGAAAGAACATTCTTTGTTGTGCTTTTTTTTTTAATAATAGTATTAAAGAAGATAACAACCTTTTGTTGATGTAAGATCACTCAAATATTTGCAGGGAGCACGATCGTAAATATACCTTCACCTGGAGTTTTTTATCAATGAGAAAAATGATAGGTATTCAGGAAGAGATGGAAGAGGAAGTTGAACCCACAATAGGTCCAAAATAGAGCTATTAATACGTTCTCAAACCTGCCTTGCAATTCCTTTTTCTGCTTCTATTTTAAGATTTTAAGTACAGTAGTAAATAGAGAGGGAGAGAAAGGAAGGGTGGAAGGGGTGGGGGCGGGAAAAGGAAAGGGAAGGGAGGGAAGAGGGGAGGAGAGGAAGGGAGGGAGGCAAGAGAAAAGGAAGAAGGGAAGGGAAGAAAGGAATAGGAAGGAGAGAGGGAAAGAAGGAAGGAAGGAAGGAACAGAGGGAGGAGCAGGGAGGGAAGAGAAGAAGAGGAAGGGAAGAATGAAGAGAGGGGAAGGGAGGGAGGGGAGAGGAGAGGGGAGGGGAGGGGAGAGAAAGGAAAGGAAGGGAAGGGGAGAAGAGGAAGGGAAGAAAAAAGAGAGGAAGGAAGAAAGGAGGGAGGAAGGAAGGAGGGAGGGAGGGAAGGAGGGAGAGGAGAAAGGAGAGGGGAGAGTAGAGAAAGAAAGAAAAGGGAATGAGACAAGAGGAAGAAAAAGAAGAGAGGAGAAAGAAGGAAGGAGGGGAGGGAGGGAAAGGGAAGATGAGAGGAGGGGAGAGAAAGGAAGGGAAGGGAAGGAGAGAAGAAGGAAAGAAAGAAGATATGGGAAGGAAGGAAAGAAAGAGAGAGAAAGAAAGAAAGAAAGAAAGAAAGAAAGAAAGAAAGAAAAAATATTTCAGGAAAAAGAGATGAGTCTCAATTCAACTATCTTTTTCAGAATATACTGGCAATTAACCAGCTTCAGATCATGATTAATTAGGAAGCCTGCCAAGGAAGCTTACCAGAGCCAAAAGCTCCAGGAAGCTGCAATGTGTACACCAACTCTAATCCATTGTCATATTTTGGGAGGAAGAGGAGAAAACAAGGGAATTGGGATGAGTTGAACAGCAAAAGCTGGAAATCCCAGATGCAACGGGACTCATCTGGCATTAGGGTAGGAGGGAGAAAAATGGTCACGTAGCCAGCATGGCTTATATGCCAAAGGTGCACCGAACAGAGTTACCTTCTGTTCTGCCGGCGTGTTTCAACCGCCCGTAATTACAGCGTAATTAGTCCAGGAAGACACACACCACAGGATAAAAGGAAAACCCAAAAGTTTTTATAAACAGAAAAACAGAAACAGCTCCCTTTTAAAATGTCAAATGGATTTTCTGGTACACACAAAGCACAGGTTAAATGCAATCCAATTGCTCACCCAATAATAGGGAAATTGAGTCCAATTCTAAAGTCCAGAGAGTCCACACACACAATCTTGAACAGCACAAAAACCACGATCTTGATGAAACAATGTATCAGATAAACTGCCATGAGCTAAAACACCCAGCTGCACTTTTATCTGTAGCACTAATTACAGCAGCCCCACCCAACCACAGGTGGCCTCATTTTCTCTTGTAATAATCCTTCAGTTGTTGTCTCCTATGCATCACTCTATGCATGCGTTGATGTGTCATTAATTCTTGTTCAGAATCCAGGGATGATACAGAAGATTGATCTCCTCCTGGGCTGTCTGCCAAACTCCCCTCTTCCCTGTCACTCATGCTTCCTTCGTCAGAGGAGGCTTCGTCAGCAGATTCCATCGGGAGCAAAACAGGCCTGCGCATGTGGATGTTTCCCCCACATCCACCTGCACATTCCTTCGGGCAGGAGCTGGGCCAGAGCTAACCACAACCCCTTCCCACAAAAGTGGTACCTATTGAGCTACTCACGTTTGCATGCATTCAAAAGGCTCAGTGGGCACAAAATGAGAACTCAACCAGTTTGTTCTGCCCCTCTTACCCTGTTTCCCCGATAGTAAGACACCCCCGATTGTAAGACGTATCGGGGGTTTCAGGGGGGTCGGCTAATATAAGCCGTACCCCGAAAGTAAGACATATGTCTTACTTTCGGGAAAACACGGGGGTATTGCCGAGGGGGGGAGCCCGATGACGTCGCTTCCAAGCTCCCCGCGCGCCTTCGCCTCGCCGCGGCGCCACCGCCTCTTCCCCGGCTTGGCAAAGCGAAGGACGGCGCTGGTCCGAAGTGAGCCGAGCGGGCGGCGGCTTGCAGCGAAGGCGCTCGTCCCAGCAACCAAGTCCTGCCGAGGCTCGGCTGCAAGCGGCCAGCGAGGCCGACCGGCTCCGAGGCGAGCTTTCGGGGAAACACGGGGGTATTGCCGGGGGGGGAGCCCGATGACGTCGCTTCCAAGCTCCTCGCGCGCCCCTCGCCTTCGCCTCGCCGCGGCACCACCGCCTCTTCCCCGGGTTGGCAAAGCGAAGGACGGCGCTGGTCCAAAGCGAGGCGAGCGGGCGGCGGCTTGCAGCGAAGGCGCTCGTCCCAGCAACCGAGTCCTGCCGAGGCTCGGCTGCAAGCGGCCAGCGAGGCTGACCGGCTCCGAGGCGAGCGGCCGGAGCTGCGCCCTCCTTCGCCCGCCTCCTTTCCGGCAGGCAGGTGGGGCTGCCCAACTGCGCAGAGCGGCTCCTCCCTTCCAGACACACGCTTCCCCGACACGCGTCTGCGGCTCCACGCGTGCACGCCGCTTGGAGCCCTGAGGTTGAAGTTGGAAAAGGGCTCACGAGGCTCCTGTCCCGCGGCTGCCCTTCTGGACTCTGGGGAGATGCCTTCGGGAACGCGACCCTTTCAATTTTTTTCCAATGTAAGACATACCCCGAAAGTAAGACGTAGTGGGGCTTTTGGGGGTAAAAAGAAAGTAAGACACTGTCTTACTTTCGGGGAAACACGGTATGTACATACAAGGGTCGCCCAGAAAATAATGCACCAATTTTTTTTTCTCAGCCTACTGTAATGGTACAAATGTGAAACTTTAGACATACATTACTTGAATTGTCAGGAGTGTGTGTGTAAATTTTGCGGGGTTTCTTCAGACAGATAGTGTAGCTGCAGCAGTGTTTCGAAATGGCGCCTGTAAGTGATGTACGTTACAAGGAGCGTGTCGTCATTGAATTTCTCACTGCGGAGAAAGAAACTGTTGGGAACATTCACAAATGTTTGTGTACAGTTTATGGAGGATCTGCAGTCGACAGAAGTACGGTTAGTCGCTGGGCACAGAGGGGGAGGCCGTTACAGTGCAGAAATGGATTTGTGACCAGAACAAGGAGTGCTACCAACTTGTGTCTCGCTGGAGGAAGGCCATAGAACGGGACGGAGATTACATGAAAAAATAGGGAGTGTAGAAGAAATATCCTTCTTTCTTGTGTGTAAGTTTCATTGTGTTCAATAAATAATTGTTGAAGAAAAAAGATGTGGTGCATTACTTTCTGGGCGGCCCTCGTAGTTGCATTGCTTTGCGTTAAGATTGTTACAGGAACTGGGCATGGCTAGTTTAATGAATAGAAGAACCAGGGAAGACATGATAGCAACATTCCAATATCCCAATGGCTGCCACAAAGAAGACGGAGTCACACTATTCTCCAAAGCACCCGAGGGCAGAACAAGAAGCAATGCGTGAAAACTAAACAAGGAGAGAAGCAACTTAGAACTAAGGAGAAATTTCCTGACAGTTAGAACAATTAATCAGTTGGAACAGCCTGCCTCCCGAAGTTGTGAATGCTCCAATACTGGAAGTTTTCAATAAGAGATTGGAAAACCATTTATCTGAAGTGGTTTGGGTTTCCTTCCTAAGCAGGAGGTTGGACTAGAAGACCTTCAAGATCCCTTCCAACTCTGCTATTCTACTCTATTCTATTCTGTTCTATCCTATCCTATTTTATTCTATTCTATTCCGTTTGGCAAATTTAAGACTTGTGGATTTCTAGCTGGGGAATTCTGGGAGTTGAAGTCCACAAGTCCTAAACTGTTAACTAAATCTACAATTTAGTTAACAGTTTGGTGTATTGACCTTCAGTCCAGGTTTTCTCCATGTCAATCAAAAGCAATTTAGGATGCAATACACCTTCAAAACGGATCAGCCTTATAAATGAGCTATTATTTTATTTTCTGACCGAGCCAGGGTGGCGCAGCAGGTAGAGTGCTGTACTGCAGGCCACTGAAGCTGACTGTAGATCTGTCGGTCAGCGGTTCAAATCTCATCACCGGCTCAAGGTTGATTCAGCCTTCCATCCTTCCGAGGTGGATCAAATGAGGGCCTGGATTGTGGGGGCAATATGCTAGCTCTGTTTAAAAGGTCTATTGCTAAGATGTTGTAAGCCGCCCTTAGTCTAAGGAGAAGGGCGGCATTTAAAAAAAAATCAAATAAATAAATGAATGAATGAATGAATGAATGAATTTATTTATTTATTTATTTATTCATTCATTCATTCATTCATTCATTCATTCATTCATTCATTTATTATTGTTAGCCGCCCCGAGTCTGCGGAGAGGGGCGGCATACAAATCCAATAAATTATTATTATTATTATTATTATTATTATTAAATAAATAAATAAATAAATAAATTTGATTTCTCCCGAAGTCCTCCTCCGTTCAGCCTGACTTAATCATAATAAATTTTCTGGACCATCACAGGTCTATGGCTTACTTCCAAAGGTCTGAAACCTTTATTGATCTCTTCTGAGATTTTGAAGGCAGCCTCGGCAGAATGTTGCTTGAAATTTATCGCCTGGTTAATGCCCTATAACAATTTTGGCAGATTTTCACATGTTTACATAAAGGTTGCTACTTATCTCAGCATGAAAAGCAATTGCACAAATTAAAAGTCCTGTGGATGGATCGTGCGAATTATCATATGAAAGAGAGGCTTGAAACTCAATGTCAAAATGATTTTGTTAAATCTCCAAAGAACAATAATAGAAAAGTCAGCCACCATCAATAGTCCTTGTTAAACTACCTTTGTCATCGGAAATATTTGCCTTGGGGTGAATTGCAAATTGCTGCACCTTTTGTGACAGTATCTTTTTGGATAAGAAGTCCCTTGTTAAAGAGAGGTGCAAGTTAGAAGTAAAGAGAGATTTCCTGACAGTGAGAATAATGAATCAGTGGAATAGTTTACTTGTCCCGGTTCCGGGTGCTCCATCGATGGAGGTTTTCAAAAGGAGACTAGACAACCATTTGGGAATAGAGTAGAATAGAGTAGAGTAGAATAGAATAGAATGGAATAGAATAGAATAATAGAGTAGAGTAGAGTAGAATAGAATAGAATAGAATAGAAAATATGGAATGGAATGGAATGCAATGGAATAGAATAGAATAGAATAGAATATATGGAATGAAATGGAATAGAAAATAGAATAGAAAAATGGAACGGAGTGGAATGGAATAGAATAGAATAGAAAATATGGAATAGAATAGAATGGAATAGAATAGAATATATGGAATGGAATAGAAAATAGAATAGAAAAATGGGATGGAGTGGAATGCAATGGAATAGAATAGAATAGAATAGAATAGAATATATGGAATGGAATGGAATAGAAAATAGAATAGAAAAATGGAACGGAGTGGAGTGGAATGGAATGGAATAGAATAGAATAGAAAATATGGAATAGAATAGAATGGAATAGAATAGAATATATGGAATGGAATAGAAAATAGAATAGAAAAATGGGATGGAGTGGAATGAAATGGAATAGAATAGAATAGAATAGAATAGAATATATGGAATGGAATAGAAAATAGAATAGAAAAATGGAATGGAGTGGAGTGGAATGGAATGGAATAGAATAGAAAATATAGAATAGAATGGAATAGAATAGAATATATGGAATGGAATGGAATAGAAAATAGAATAGAAAAATGGGATGGAGTGGAATGGAATGGAATGGAATGGAATGGAATAGAATAGAATAGAGTTCTTTATTGGCCAAGTGTAATTGGACACACAAGGAATTTGTTTTTGGTGCATATGCTCTCAGTGTACATAAAAGAAAATATACGTTTGTCAAGAATCCTGAGGTACAGCACAATGATTGTCATAGAGGTCAAATAAGCAATCAAGAAACAATCAATATTCATAAAAATCTTAGGGATACAAGCAACAATTTACAGTCACACAGTCCTAAGTGGGAGGAAATGGGTGATAGGAATGATGAGAAAAAACCTAGTAGTAATAGTAGTGTAAAAAGTTTAACAGTATTGAGGGAATAATTTGTCTAGCGGAGTGATGGCGTTCGGGGGAAAAATGTTCTTGTGTCTCATTTCCTGGTGTGCGGTGCTGTGTAGCGACGTTTTGAGGGTAGGAGTTGAAACAGTTTATGTTCAGGATGCGAGGAGTCAGCAAATATTTTCCCCGCCCTCTTTTTGACTCGTGCAGTAAACAGTTCCTCCATGGAAGGCAGGTTGGTAGCAAATGTTATTTCCTGCGGTTCAAAATATTGGTGAGTCATCCCAATCTCTGAAAAAATAACCAGACAGTCATTACAGAGTCCTTGAGTTACAATCACAGCTGAGGCAGAATTTCTGTTGCTAAGGAAGGCAATTGGTTGTAGGTCCCAACTGATTTTATAACACCATCTGTCTGAGAAGGAGCCTTAAGAATAAGTTGTGGGCTTACTGCATTTTTATCTCCATGTTGAGTGTTTAAGAACCTAGCAGCTGGAAAAAGCGACATATCTTATAAATATACACCAAACACAAATTTTAGAAAGTCTTCTACTTCAGAAGGCTCTGTCCCCTGTTCTATTGCTCTCTTATATCTCCTATTCCTTTCTTCTATTCCTATATCTCTTCTTCTATTCTTTCATTGATATGTTCTATTCCTATATCTTCTTTTCTATTCTTTCATAGATATATTTTACTATGAGTATCTCTTCTATAACCTTCATCATGTATTTTACTATGCATATATATATATATATATATATATATATATATATATATATATATATATACACATACATACATACATACATACATACATACATACACACACACACATACACCCACTAAAACTCTCATTGTGTGTTGGACTAAATAAATAAATAAATAAATAAATAAATGAATGAATGAATGAATGAATGAACGAACGAACGAACGAACAAACAAACAAACAAACAAACAAACAAACAAACAAACAAACAAATAAATATCTATTGAACACCTACCTGGATATAAACTTCCTCTCTAGGAATCTCCTGGGAGGAAACAGGGCCTCCACCCTCCCTGCGGTTTCCCCAATCGCACACATTATTTACTTTTACATTGATTCCTATGGGAAAAATTGCTTCTTCTTACAAACATTAAAAACAATCTGTCAAATTCTAATTTTAAAAAAATTATCAGTACTAATTAAAAAACGATCAATACCATTCATTCAGTCAATCTAAAAACATTCATTGGTCGGGGAGAAGTTCTGAGGAACCACAGGCCTGGCGGCAAAGAGTTTTTAAACTCTTTCGCAAGGCGTTGAATACAGTTCATCTGTCTGGAATCCACACCACATCTCGGACATTAACACCCTAGAAAACGTCCAAAGATACTTCACCAGAAGAGCCCTTCACTCCTCCACTCGAAATAGAAGACCCTACGAGACTAGACTTTCAATCCTGGGCCTAGAAAGTTTAGAACTAAGACGCCTAAAACACAATCTAAGTATTGTCCACAAAATCATATGCTGCAACGTCCTGCCTGTCAATGACTACTTCAGCTTCAACCGCAACAACACAAGAGCATGCAACAAATTCAAACTTAATATTAATCGCTCCAAGCTTGACTGTAAAAAATATGATTTTAGCAATCGAGTTGTCGAAGTGTGGAACTCATTACCGGACTCAGTAGTGTCAACCCCTAACCCCCAACATTTCTCCCTTAGACTATCCACGATTGACCTCTCCAGGTTCCTAAGAGGTCAGTAAGGGGTGTACATAAGTGCACCAGTGTGCCTTTCGTCCCCTGTCCAATTTGTCTCCCCTTATCCCATATATCATATATCTTTCCTCCCTTTCATATATCTTCTCCTCTATTTTCATATCTTTTCTTTATATGTAATACTTCATGCCTATTCTCCTCAATATGTTTTGCGTATTGGATAAATAAATAAATAGATAGATAGATAGATAGATAGATAGATAGATAGATAGATAGATAGATAGATAGATAGATGAGGGTGGGTTCAGTATGACAGGCAACCCTTGTGAAATGGTCAATCAACACCAGTGTTTTTCAACCAGTGTGCCGTGGCACAATAGTGTGCCGCGAGACATGGTGAGGTGTGCCGCGAAGCTCAGAGAGAAAGAAAGCAAGAGAGAGAGAAAGGAAGAGAGAAAGAAATCAAGAGAGAGAGAGAAAGAGAACAAGAGAGAGAGAAAGAAAGCAAGAGAGAGAGAGAGAACAAGAGAAAGAAAGAGAGAGAGAAAGAGAGAGAAAGAAAGCAAGAGAGAGAGAGAAAGAGAGGGAGAGAAGGAGAGAGAGGGAAAGACATAGAGGGAGGTAGTGAGGGAGAGAGAAAGAGAGCAAAAAAGAGAGGAAGAAAGGAAGAGAAAGAAAGAGTGATGGAGAGAGAGAGCAAGAAAGAGGAAGGGAGAGAAAGAGGGAGGGAGAAAGAAATTGAGAATCCCTGCTCTAACTCAAAACGATGGGTTTGGCCTGACAATTGAAAGCAGTAGGATACGGGTTTTTGAACGTTCTCTTTAAACGGAACTAAAATAAGTCATGCTTTTAAGAACAATTTCCTGAAGGCACCAAAGTAATTCACTGGCTGTGAATTTTATCCTGGAGCTCAATAGGAAAATTGACCCTGCAAATACTGGACATTCTTGGACTAAGCGACGTGCTGATTTTAAAAAAAATAATTGTATGCAGCGAGATCGTTCCTTTAAGAATATATTTTAAAGAGTGGTTTGACTACACAGCTGCCTCGGCTAAACAGCACTGAGCGAAATACAATTTTTCATCTTAACTTCAGCTTTTAGAGCCCTTTTTATAATGTTGTGATAGGACCTGAAGAGAAACATAAGCATGTTTCTAATTAGCTCTTGTTCTTTACCAACACAGGTTCGGACGGATGTCAGGCAGAAATATAATGCAAATCTCTGAGGAGGAACATTATAATTTAAATTGACCTTTCAATAAAACAAGCCTTTTTTTCCCCCAGCCAGTAGGTGTCATTATTTCTAACGTTATGCCCACGGACAACATTATATCAGAAGAATAATCATTTGTAGCAAAGCTTCATTTTAAAGAGATTTCCTGAACCGTAATATTTTCCTGAATAGCGGAACAACCTACGCTTACGTTTAAACCATTGAATGTGACTGACAGATTGGAAAGTTGGGTGTTTGCTTTGCATTTTTATAAGGGCCAATTGTTTTTATTTTTAAACCTGAAAAACTTTTAGAAACCTAGAAGATTGACAGCAGAAAAAGACCTCATTGTCCATCTAGTCTGCCCTTATACTATTTCCTGTATTTTTATCTTAGGATGGATCTATGTTTATCCCAGGTATGTTTCAATTCAGCTACTGTAGATTTACCAACCATGTCTGCTGGAAGTTTGTTCCAAGCATCTGCTACTCTTTAAGTCAAATAATATTTTCTTACGTTGCTTTTGATCTTTCCCCCAACTAACCTCAGATTGTGCCCCCTTGTTCTTGTGTTCACTTTCCTATAAAAATACTTCCCTCCTGAACCTTATTTAACTGTTTCACATATTTAAATGTTTCGATCATGTCCCCCCTTTTCCTTCTGTCCTCCAGACTATACAGATGGAGTTCATTAAGTCTTTCCTGATAAGTTTTATGTTTAAGACCTTCCACCATTTTTGTAGTCCAATTTTATCAATATCTTTTTGTAGATGAGGTCTCTAACTCTATCATCCATTTCTACCGTATTTATCATTATCTATCATCTAAATCTGTCTATCATCTATTTATCATCTGTCTATCTATCTATTTACTATTTATCTATTTACTACCTACCTCCCTACCTACCTATCTCTCTTTCTATCGATTTATCTCCCTCCCTCCCTAACTACCTACCTGTTATATAGCCATCTATCTGATAGCTATCTATCTACTACCTACCTACTTACCTATCTATTATCTATCTCTATCATCCATATCTACCGTGTTTATCATTATCTATCATCTAAATCTGTCTATCATCTATTTCTCTGTTTACTATTTCCTACCTATCTTTCTATCCATCCATCCGTCTGTCTGTCTGTCTGTCTGTCTATCTATCTATCCATCCATCCATCCATCCTTCTTTCTATCTATCTATCTATCTATCTATCTATCTATGTACCTATCTATCTATCTATCTATCTATCTATCTATCTATCTATCTATCTATCTATCTATTATCTAGATGTTGCATTATCTATATCTTGCAATCCAAGATCGATCGACAGACAGACAAACAGACAGACAGATAATCTATCTATCTATCTATCTACCTACCCACCCACCCACCCACCTACCTACCTACCTACCTACCTATCTATCTATCTATCTATCTATTATCTAGATGTTGCATTATCTATATCTTGCAATCCAAGATCAATCGATCGACAGACAGACAGACAGATAATCCATCTATCTATCTACCTACCTACCTACCTATCTATCTATCTATCTATCTATCTTGGATTGCGTTATACCAAGCGATTGACTAAATAAGCCATATCCAAGGTTATAATTGCGACAAAACATATCAAGCTGAAGCCATTTCAAATATAAAACACCCCCATTTCAAGTGCGAAACCATTGTTTCAAGTGGAGACTTGAAACAACCCAAACTGAAAAGTTTGACATGCCACCAGGGTACATTCAATTATTTGGCAATTCTTTCAAGCTGGAAAATCTCCCTTTTCAAAATTCAAAAATTCAAGCACAGCATGTTGCCCAAAAATGATAAGGGTGTATTTCAAGTGCAAAAGAGCCTTTTTTAAAACAAAATATACAGCTGTTAGACTAGATAGCAGGCTGTTTTGCATTTGAGTGGGTTTGTATTGAACGAGCGTGGTCTTATTAAAAAATTAAGACCAAGCAGAAAGCAGCCCCCCAAAAAAGTGTTAAAAGATGTTTTAATTTATTTCTCCGTATCCCACCTTTACTATTTTTAAAAATAACTCAAGCCGGTGAACATAATCAATATTCCTTCTAATTTTCCCCCAATTAATCCGTACTGTATAAAAATGACAAGTGAATGTTTAGTGTTTCTCCATTTTAAATGTATTTATTTATGTTTGTCTTCATTTATAACAGTGGTTCTCAACCTCGGGGTCGGGACCCCTTTGGAGGTCGAACGACCATTTATTATTTTATTTATATTTATTTTATTTATTCATTTGTCCAATACACAATACATATGGAAGAGAATAGACATAAAGTAATATATATAAATAATATGTAAAAATAGAGAAGATACATGAAAGGAAGAAAATATATATGATATATGAGATAAAGGAAAGACAATTGGACAGGGGACGAAAGGCACACTAGTGCACTTATGTATGCCCCTTACTGACCTCTTAGGAACCTGGAGAGGTCAATCATGGTTAGTCTAAGGGAGAAATGTTGGGAGTTAGGGGTTGACACTATTGAGTCCGGTAATGAGTTCCACGCTTCGATAACTCGATTGTTAAAGTCATATTTTTTACAGTCAAGTTTGGAGCTGTTAATATTAAGTTTGAATCTGTTACGTGCTCTTGTGTTGTTGCGGTTGAAGCTGAAGTAGTCATTGACCGGTAGGACGTTGCAGCATATGATCTTGTGGGCAATACTTAAATCGTGTTTTAGGCACCGTAGTTCTAAGCTTTCTAGTCCCAGGATTGTTAGTCTATTTTCGTAGGATATTCTGTTTCGAGTGGAGGAGTGAAGGGCTCTTCTGGTGAAATATCTTTGGACATGTTCAAGGGTGTGGATGTCTGAAATGTGGTATGGGTTCCAGACAGATGAGCAGTAGTCTAGGATGGGTCTGGCAAAAGTTTTGTAGGCTCTTGTGAGTAGCGTGAGATTGCTTGAGCAGAAGCTGCGTAGGATCAGGTTAACAACTCTAGAAGCTTTTTTGGCGATATTGTTGCAGTAGGCTTTAGCACTTAGGTCATTTGATATTAGTATTCCAAGGTCTTTTACTGAGTGTGGGTTAGCAGTGAGAGATTGTTTATTCTGTTCATATGTGGGGTTTGGATTCTTTTTGCTGATGTGGAGGGTAGAACATTTGCTGGTTGATATTTGAAGTTGCCAGGTGTTAGACCAGTCTGAGACAAAGTCCAGGTCTTTTTGGAGAGTGAGTGTGTTATCTAAGATTGAGGTTTTGGAGGTTTGGTTTGAAAACTCTTACAAAGTGTTTTTTTTCTCTCTCGTTCAACTCCCTCCCAGTGTTTCTTTAACAGCATGGTTCAATTGTGCACCAGATGCCACCTGCAGTTTCATATCGAGCAAACTCAGGAGGGAGTGATCGATAACCTGAGGTTGCTCCATTCATCCCCAGCTTTGCTTTGCACTCACGGGGAGGTTGGGAGGGTGATTTTCACACCCTTCCTTCACCTCCTACTCGGAGGAGTTCCTTTTTCAGTCGGCACAATGCCCACAATTTACATACATAAAGGGGCAACCTGCTGGGTGGAGGCTTAACAGTGTAGGAAAACTGCAGAAGGCGATTGTCTTTGGTTTTTAAAAAAATGTCATTTTTCAAAATTGCTTATTGAATTATTATTATTTTTTTAAAAGAAGAAAATGCACGAAGATCTAGGAAAGGACAGCTAACTGTGAAACATATGAAAATAAACATTTTAAAAAATAAAAGCTGAAGAGCATGATTAATAATAGACTAATAATTGGTTTCCATACTCAATTCAAACTAGACAATGTCACTTATAGACAACTGCCTGCTACTGCACGAATTTCAGCGGCCGATAAAGTCCCACAGAGTTGGCCTTTTCCGGGTCCCGTCGACTAAACAATGTCTTTTGGCGGGCCCCAGGGGAAGAGCCTTCTCTGGAGCAGCCCCGGCCCTCTGGAATCAACTCCCCCCAGAGATTAGAACTGCCCCCACCCTCCTTGTATTTCACAAGTTACTTAAGACCCACCTTTGCCATCAGGCATGGGGGAACTGAGATATTCTTTCCCCCTAGGCCTTTACAATTTATGCATGGTATGTTTGTATGTATGTTTGGTTTTATAATAAGGTTTTTTTTAGTTATTTTAAATATTAAATTTGTTACATGCTGTTTTTATTATTGTCGTTAGCCGCCCTGAGTCTACGGAGAGGGGCGGCATACAAATCTAATAAATAATAATAATAATAATAATAATAATAATAATAATAATAATAATAATAATACTGCCTCTCTCCGGGACTCGGGTGGCTTACAGCATATAAAAGAACAATAGTAGACAATAGGCTAACTGAAACATCTACCCCAGGCTTTTACATTTTATGTATGGTATGTGTGTGTTGTGTGGTTTTTAAATGATGAGGTTTTTTAGCTGTTTTTTAATATTAGATTTGTTTCCATTGTAACATTATTATTATTGTTGTGAGCCACCCTGAGTCTTCGGAGAGGGGCGACATACAAATCTAATAAATTATTATTTAGTATTATTATTATTATTATTATTATTATTATTATTATTATTATCTCTCTCGCACAATACTAGGACAAGGGGGCACGCCCTAAAGCTCATAGGTAAAAAAGCAAGGACAAATCAAGGGAAATATTTCTTCACCCAGAGGGTCATTGGTTTATGGAATTCCCTTCCAGAAGAGGTTGTGACAGCTGTCAGCCTGGAGAGCTTCAAAGCAGGATTCGACAGATTCATGGATGCCAAGTGTATCGGTGGTTATTGAAACAGATGTCCAAGTGCCGCCTCTATGTTGGTTGAGGCAGGCAGGGTTCCCTTGGGTCCCATTTGTTGGGGGTCAACGGAAAGGGAGGGTCTTGCCTTCTCTTTCTGCTCAAGATCCCCATGGACAATTGGTGGGCCACTGTGTGACACAGAATGCTGGACTCGGGCATGGCTCTTCTTATGTTCTTATGTCTATATGTAACATGTAAGTTTTGTAGCATCTCAGAAGATCCATAGTCCTCGGCTTACAACTGTTCATTTAGTCACTGCTCAAAGTTACATCACTGAAAAAAGCGACTTGCGAACATTTGAACCCACTACTGTTGTTAGCATTCACATTTAGGAGGTGTGCTTCCCACATTGTAGTGAGTTTGCGAGCTACTAAAGTTCAGATCTCTGTAGGATCCTTGTCCTTGAGAGGTTTGAACCAGTTGTTATCAAACGCTACATAGAGAGCTTGCTTTGTTCCTTTAAAGAACTAGAAACATGAATAAAAGAAGCTCCTGGTTACTGAAAACATTACTCAAAGAGTTCCCACTCCAGCTACCTAAGGTCTAAGACCTTAGAACAGATTGTAAAATATTGAAGAGGTTTGTGTGTGGGTTAGAGGGACGGACTGATTGAAAGAAAGCCATTAGATCTGTACCAAGGTCATGTTTTGGATTTTTAAAAATGAAAATAGATGACTCAGCACTCAACCACAAATATGGGGGGGGGGAGAGAAAAGGCTTGAAGATATCTCTATAGTAGTACATATATTTTTTGGATCTGTTGACAATGATCTAGAAATATAGATAGGAATGAGAGAGAGAAAGAGAGAGTTGTATAAATAGATGGATAGACGGACGGACGGATGGATGGACAGACATAGATGTATAGATATTAGATTAGATAGATAGATAGATAGATAGATAGAGAGAGAGAGAGAGAGAGAGAGAGAGAGAGAGAGAGGTATGTAGCTATCTATCTATCTAGATAGATGATAGATAGATAGATAGATAGATAGATAGATAGATAGATAGATAGATAGATAGATAGAGAGAGAGAGAGAGAGAGAGAATATAAATAGAGATAGGGAGGGAGGGAGGGAGATAGATAGATAGATAGATAGATAGATAGATAGATAGATAGATAGATAGATAGATAGGGAATATAAATAGAGATAGGTAGGTAGGTAGGTAGATATATATATATATATATATATATATATATATATATATATATATATATATATATATATATATATAGAGAGAGAGAGAGAGAGAGAGAGAGAGGTAGGTAGGTAGATAGATAGATAGATAGATAGATAGATAGATAGATAGATAGATGATAGATAGATAGATAGATAGATAGATAGATAGATAGATAGATAGAATATAAATAGAGATAGGTAGGTAGGTAGGTAGGTAGGTGTTCTGTCTGGGTTTTCCCAGACCTCCACACCCACTGAAAAACAGCCAGACACTCTGGTAAAATCCAAAAGTAATTTATAGCAGGAAAAAATAAGCACAAAGGAAAACCTGTCTTCACAGCAGACAGGTTACAATACTTTACAACAGGGTCCTGATGTCCAGTCAATTCCAAAAGCTTCTTGCTGGCACACACCCCCAAGGTTTCAAGAGTCCAAGGCACAAACCAGGATTGTAGCCACCAAAGTTCACAAACAGGTCTCACGAATCTCCAAGATAAAACTCCACAAGCCAGGAAGGGTGGGGCCGCCTTTTATCCTTTCCCAAGCACCACACCCAAACCCAGCTGCGACCCCTAATGCTGGAAATATCTGGCCAATTGCGTTCTTCTCTCGTTAGCTCTCCTCTGTCGCATATCTATGAAGTCACTAGCATCTTCCCCCAGGGAATCCAGGCTGCTTGCTGGGGAGAGCTCCCCCTGGTGGAACTCTGGCTGTCCTTCATCTTCAGCCTGGGATTCAGCTTCTTCATCAGTCTGCCCCTCCTGGTCCTCAGCCTCTGAGCCGGACACCGACAGCAAATCAGCCATTCCCGGAGGGGTCCCAGGCTGAACCACAACAGGTAGGTAGGTAGGTGTTCTGTCTGGGTTCCCCCAGACCTCAACACCAACTGGAAAAAACAGCCAGACACTCTGGTAAAAGCCAAAAGTATTTTATAACTGGAAAAAATAAGCACAGAGGAAAACCTGTTCTTCCCAACAGACAGGCTATAATACGTTACAGCAGGGTCCTGATATCCAGACAATACAGCAAGCTTCTTGCTGGCACCCCCCCCCCCAAGGTTTCAATAGTCAAAGGCACAAACCAGGATTCCAAGACGCCAAAGTTCACAGTCAGGTCCCACGACTCTCAAAGATAAAACTCCACAAGCCAGGAAGGGTGGGTCTGCCTTTTAGCCTTTCCCAAGAGCACCACACCCAAACCCAGCTGTTGCCACTTTAATGCTGAAAGTATTTAGCCAATTGATTCCGTCTCTGAGTAGCTGTTCGTTGTCGCAGATCAATTATGGCTTGTGCACTTTCCTCTAAGGAATCCAGGCTGCTTGCTGGGGAGAGCTCCCCCTGGTGGGACTCTGGCTGTCCTCCCTCTTCTTCAGCCTGGGATTCCTCCTCCTCGTCTGTCTGCACCTCCTGTTCCTTAGCCTCTCCCTCTGAGCTGGAAACCGACAGAAGGTCAGCCATTCCCGGAGGGGCCTCAGACGGAACCACAACAGTAGGTAGGTAGAGAGAGAGAGAATATAAATAGAGATAGGTAGGTAGGTAGGTAGGTAGGCAGGTAGGGAGAGAGAGAGAGAATATAAATAGAGGTAGGTAGGTAGGTAGGTAGGTAGGTAGGTAGGTAGGTAGATAGATAGATAGATAGACAGACAGACAGACAGACAGACAGACAGACAGACAGACAGACAGACAGACAGACAGATAGATAGATAGATAGATAGATAGATAGGTAGAATATAGAGATAGATAGATAGGTAGGTAGAGAGAGAGAGAATATAAATAGAGATAGGTAGGTAGGTATAGAGAGAGAGAGAGAGAATATAAATAGAGATAGGTAGGTAGGTAGGTAGGCAGGCAGGTAGGCAGGTAGGTAGGTAGAGAGAGAGAGAATATAAATAGAGAGAGATAGGTAGGTAGGTAGAGAGAGAGAATATAAATAGAGATAGATAGGTAGATAGATGATAGATAGATAGATAGATAGATAGATAGATAGATAGATAGATAGATAGATAGATAGAGAATATAAATATAGATAGGTAGGTAGGTAGGTAGGTAGGTAGAGAGAGAGAGAATATAAATAGAGATAGATAGGTAGAGAGAGAGAGAGACAGAGACAGAGACAGACAGACAGACAGACAAACAGACTGACAGACAGACAGACAGACACTTAGCTCACCTTTGTCACTTATTTGATATATATATATATACTGTACATACTTAGATTTTGTGAAGACCTGCATGGTTCAGATACAGTTAGTCCTCAACTTACAACTGGTTGCTTAGATATCATATGGAGATAGATAAATGGATGGATGGATGGATGGATGGATGGATGGATGGATGGATGGATGGATCTATTAAGTTAATGATCTAGATATATAGACACATAGAAGTGAAAAAGCTAAAGAGACGGTGATTGTATAGATACAGTAGATTAGATAAATGGATGGATGGATGGATGGACGGACAGACAGACAGACAGATATGGATGTATAGATATTAGATAGATTAGATAGATATAGATGTATAGATAGATAGATAAATAGGTAGGTAGGTAGCTAGATAGCTAGATACTGTAGATAGATAGATAGATAGATAGATAGATAGATAGATAGATAGATAGATAGATAGATAGATAGATGATAGATAGATGATAGGTAGATAGATAGATAGATAGATAGATAGATAGATAGATAGATAGGTAGGTAGGTAGGTAGGTAGGTAGGTAGGTAGGTAGATAGATAGATAGATAGATAGATAGATAGATAGATAGATAGATAGATAGATAGATAGATAGATAGATAGATGATAGGTAGATAGATAGATAGATAGATAGATAGATAGATAGATAGATAGATAGATAGATGATAGGTAGATAGATAGATAGATAGATAGATAGATAGATAGATAGATAGATAGATAGATAGATGATAGGTAGGTAGGTAGGTAGGTAGGTAGATAGATAGATAGATAGATAGATAGATAGATAGATAGATAGATAGATAGATAGATAGATAGATAGATGATAGGTAGGTAGGTAGGTAGATAGATAGGATAGATGATAAGTAGGTAGGTAAGTAAGTAGATAGATAGATAGATAGATAGATAGATAGATAGATAGATAGATAGATAGATAGATGGTAGGTAGGTAGGTAGGTAGGTAGATAGGTAGAGAAAGAGAGAGATTTTGTAATTTTTTGGTTTTGTAAATTATATCTCCCTTGCATATATTAGTTCATGCTATTGTGTTAGTATAAACATGTTAGTGCTTAAAACAAACTTTCCCCTTTGTTTAAGTGTGTCTGTACAGCATTTCAGTCTTTATTGCAGGGTTGTTCTTGTTCATTTGCTGCTGAAAACATTGAGGAGGAAAGTTGTCTCAGTTGGAACAAGAGGTTTCGGTCATGCGGAGTCCCACTGAAATCTAACGTCTTCTTCTTCTTCTCCTCCTTCCCTTTCCTCTACAACCTGGATGACAAAAAAACATAAGACATTTTGTGTATTTTCCTGGTAGCACAAAAATTGCTGGGGAATTTTTTAACCTTGGGTTAAAAGCGGGACTAGAACTCACCTGGTGATTAGCCCAAAGTCACCTAACCAGTTTTCACCCTTAAGGTGGAGTTAGAACTCACCATCTCCTGGTGACTGGCCCAAAGTCGCCCAGATGACTTTCATGCTTAAGGCATAACTAGAACTCCTGGTGACTGGCCCAAAGTCACCTAACCAGCTTTCATGCTCAAGGCGGAACTAGAAATCAGTTTCCTGGTGTGTTTCCCTGAAAATAAGACCCTGTCTTATACATATATATAATTCTCTGCCTTACAAGGCAAAGGTTGCAGGTTCAAGTCTCAGTGGGTATGGCTAGCTGATGAGGCCAAAATAAGGCCGAAATAGATCTATCCTAGTCTCCCTTAATTTTCAAATTCAGCAAAAAAAACATGTGACACATACAGATAGAATTGTTGGCTATCAATAAAATTAACTGCCTTGGAAATGGCCCTGGGTTGGGCGGAGAGGCAAATAAGGAGCTTGTGATGTTCCTTCAATACACCGGGGTGATTCGACACAAAAATATGTAACCCTTCCCTGGTGCAGAGCTGAAGGGATTGGATACTGTAGCCTAGAGGATAATTCTCTGCCTTACAAGGCAAAGGTTGCAGGTTCAGTGGGTATGGCTAACTGATGAGGCCAAAATAAGGCCGAAATTGATCTATCCTAGTCTCCCTTAATTTTCAAATTCAGCAAAAAAAAGTGACATATATATATAGAGATAGAGAGATAGAGAGATAGAGAGATAGAGAGATAGAGAGATAGAGAGATAGAGAGATAGAGAGATAGAGAGATAGAGAGATAGAGAGATAGAGAGATAGAGAGATAGAGAGATAGAGAGATAGAGAGATAGAGAGATAGAGAGATAGAGAGATAGAGAGATAGAGAGATAGAGAGATAGAGAGATAGAGAGATAGAGAGATAGAGAGATAGAGAGATAGAGAGATAGAGAGATAGAGAGATAGAGAGATAGAGAGATAGAGAGAGAGATAGAGATAGAGAGAGAGATAGAGAGAGAGAGAGATAAGCTTATCTCTCTATCATCTGTCTGTCTGTCTGTCTGTCTGTCTGTCTGCAGAACTGCAGAATTGCAGAAAAAAACAATTGCTGCAAACCTGCCTTCCATTGAAGACCGGTATACTGCATGAGTCAAAAAGAGGGCGGGGAAAATATTTACTGACCCCTCGCATCCTGGACACAAATTGTTTCAACTCCTAATCTCAAAGCAAAACTACAGAGCTCTGCACACCAAGACAACTAGGCACAAGAACAGTTTTTTCCCGAACGCCATCACTCTACTAAACCAATAATTCCTTCAACACTATCAGACGTTTTACTAAATCTGTACTTCTATTTCTACTAGTTTTTCTCATCATTCCTATCATCCTTTTCCTCCCTCTTAGGATTGTATGACTGTAATTTGTTGCTTGTATCCTAAGATTTTTTATTAATATTGATTGTTGCATCTGCCACCAAAGACAAATTCCTGTGTGTCCAATCACACTTGGCCAATAAAATTCTATTCTATTCTATTGTATTCTATTCTATTATCTATCTATCTATCTATCTATCTATCTATCTATCTATCTATCTATCTATCTATCTACTTATTTATTGGATTTATATTCTGCCCCTCTCCAAGGACTTGGGGCAGCTTAGAACATATGAAAGAGAAATCAATACAGTACAAATGCCTTAAATCCAACTAATTTAAACTACCTAATCTAATCTAAAATCCCCAGTTAAAAGTCAATCATACCCACTCAGACAACAACCATACATAAAATTTGTCGGCTAGCATCCTAGAGTCCAATAGCCCCAAGCCTGGCAGCATAGATGAGTCTTCAGACTCTTGAGGAAGGCAAGGAGGGTGGGGGCAGTACAAATCTCTGGGGGGTTCTAGGTTCTAGGCTCTTCCCCCTAGGCCCCGCCAAGCGACATTATCTAGTTGACGGGACCTGGAGAAAGTCTACTCTGTGGAACTTAACCGGTGGCTAGAACTCATGCGGCAGGGCATAGGGGAAAAGCCCTATTCAGGCACGATCTAAGTATTGCCCACAAGATCATATGCTGCAACGTCCTACCGGTCAATGACTACTTCAGCTTCAACCGCAACAACACAAGAGCATGCAACAGATTCAAACTTAATACGAACCGCTCCAAACTTGACTGTAAAAAATATGATTTCAACAATCGAGTTATCGAAGCGTGGAACTCATTACCGGACTCAATCGTCTCAACCCCTAACCCCCAACACTTCTCCCTTAGACTCTCCACGATTGACCTCTCCAGGTTCCTAAGAGGCCAGAAAGGGGCGTACATAAGTGCACTGGTGTGCCTTTCGTCCCCTGTCCAATTGTCTTTCCTTTCTTTCATCTATCATATATATTCTCTTCCTTTCTTATCTCCTCTCCTCTAAGTTCACTTTTACCCTTATATATATGACTACATGTCTATTTTTTCTTCCTATGTATTTGTGTATTGGACAAATGAATAAATAGAAACATAGAAACATAGAAGACTGACGGCAGAAAAAGACCTCATGGTCCATCTAGTCTGCCCTTATACTATTTCCTGTATTTTATCTCACAATGGATATATGTTTATCCCAGGCATGTTTAAATTCAGTTATTGTGGATATACCGACCACGTCTGCTGGAAGTTTGTTCCAAGGATCTACTACTCTTTCAGTAAAATAATATTTTCTCATGTTGCCTTTGATCATTCCCCCAACTAACCTCAGATTGTGCCCCCTTGTTCTTGTGTTCACTTTCCTATTAAAAACACTTCCCTCCTGAACCTTATTTAACCCTTTAACATATTTAAATTTTTTGATCATGTCCCCCCTTTTCCTTCTGTCCTCCAGACTCTACAGATTGAGTTCATGAAGTTTTTCCTGATACGTTTTATGCTTAAGACCTTCCACCATTCTTGTAGCCCGTCTTTGGACCCATTCAATTTTGTAAATAAATAAAATAAAAAAGTATAGAAGTGAAGCTGTCTATTGTATCAACCGCCTTCTCCAGATCTTTAACAAATAGAGACTCATTGCTGATGACCTCATTTGACAAGGGCTCTGGGTTGTAGAACCATTCATGTTCATGAGGCAGTCCATTCCAAAGACACATCTCCTAGGCTCCAGAAGGCCAAAAGAGAGGAATCTCCCATAACCCACCTCTCCTCTTGCGGCCTCCTTTCCCCCTTCTCCTGCCTTTTCCCCGTCGTCCAGAGCCCCCACCACGGGATCGGTTTTTCCTCATCCAACGGCAGTTCCTACTGCTGCTTGTGCTCCGGTGGAATCGTGCCATGGTCTTGGTGTGGTCCAGGCATTCGAGCCGTGGGAGAGGAGCGGGAGCATCTAAAAGGTTGAAGCAGTCTTGACTTGTTTAAGGGACCAGACTGACTGACCGACTGACTCCCCAGCCTCTTTATGGACAAGCTGTGCATTGTGATGCAGCGCAACGACACAAGAGGTTTCTATGGAAACGCCAATTCAGATACTTTGATGTCCTGTAATGGGCTTGAGCCTTTCAGCCAGGGGTGTTCAATCTTGGGAACTTTAAGACCTGTGGATTTCAACTCTCAGAATGCCCCAACATGTGGCGGCACAGTGCTTAAAGTGTATAGTACAGTCACTCATGCCCTCATCACCTCGAGGTTCGACTACTGTAACGCTCTCTACATGGGGCTACCTTTGAAGAGTGTTCGGAAACTCCAGATCGTGCAGAATGCCGCTGCGAGAGCAATCATGGGCTTCCCTAAATATGCCCATGTTACTCCAACACTCCGCAGTCTGCATTGCTTGCCGATCAGTTTCCGGTCACAATTCAAAGTGTTGGTTATGACCTATAAAGCCCTTCATGGCACCGGACCAGATTATCTCAGGGACTGCCTTCTGCTGCACGAATCCCAGCGACCAGTTAGGTCCCACAGAGTGGGCCTTCTCCGGGTCCCGTCAAGTTACTAAACAATGTCGTTTGGCGGGACCCAGGGGAAGAGCCTTCTCTGTGGTGGCTCCAACCCGCTGGAACCAGCTCCCCCCAGAGATTAGGATTGCCCCCACCCTCCTTGCCTTTTGTAAACTCCTTAAAACCCACCTCTGCTGTCAGGCATGGGGGAATTGAAACATCTCCCCCTTGCCCATGTTGTTTTGGTGTATGATTGATTGTGTGCTTGTTTTTATATATATTGGGGTTGCTTTTATGAATTTTTTAACCTAAAACTGTAATTAGATTGCTAAATATTAGATTTGTCACTATGTACTGTTTTTGCCATTGTTGTGAGCCGCCACGAGTCTTTTAATGTAAAATTGTTATTTTAGACTTA
The DNA here is from genome assembly GCF_031021105.1 of Erythrolamprus reginae. Lineage (NCBI taxonomy): Eukaryota > Metazoa > Chordata > Lepidosauria > Squamata > Dipsadidae > Erythrolamprus > Erythrolamprus reginae. Next base: position 6,192,803 of record NC_091956.1, read on the forward strand.
ATATTAGATTTGTTATTACATATTGTTTTATCTCTGTTCTGAGCCGCCCCGAGTGTGCGGAGAGGGGCGGCATATAAATCTAATAAATCTAAATCTAAATCTAACTTCAGATCGTGCAGAATACAGCTGCGAGAGCAATCATGGGCTTTTCGAAATATGCCCATGTTACTCCAACACTCCGCAGTCTGCATTGGTTGCCGATCAGTTTCCCGCCTTCTGCCGCACGAATCCCAGCAACTGGTTAGGTCCCACAGAGTTGGTCTTCTCCGGGTCCCGTCGACTAAACAATGTCATCTGGCGGGACCCAGGGGAAGAGCCTTCTCTGTGGCAGCTCCAACCCTCTGAAATCAGCTCCCTCCGGAGATCAGAACTGCCCCCACCCTCCTTGCCTTTCGTAAACTCTTTAAAACCCACCTCTGTCGTCAAGCGTGGGGGAACTGAGACATCTCCCCCTGCCTATGTAGTTTTTGTGCATGATATGACTATATTTATGTTTTTATATATTGGGGTTTCTTGCTTTTTAGACTTTTAAATGGACTATTGTTATTTTAGATTCTAACTATTAGATTTGTCATTATATATTGTTTTTATCACTGTTGTGAGCCGCCCCGAGTCTACAGAGAGGGGCGGCATACAAATCTAATAAATAATAATAATAATAATAATAATAATAATAACAACAACAACAACAACAACAACAGTACTGCAGGCTACTTCTGCTGACTGCCGGCTGCCTGCAATTTGGCAGTTCAAATCTCACCAGACTCAAGGTTGACTCAGCCGTCCTTCTTTCCAAAGAAGGTAAAATTGTGTGGGGCAATAGGCTGACTCCGTAAACTGCATAGAGGGGGCTTTAAAAGCACCATAGAGTGGTATATAAAGTGTTGTGGTTAGCTCTGGCCCTGCTCCTGCCCCAAGGACTGTGGATGTGGGGGAGACATCCACATGCTGCAGGCCTGTTTTGCCCCCGGTGGAATCTGATGATGAAGGCTCCTCTAACCAAGAAGACATGAGTGACAGGGAGGAGGAGAGTGGGGCAGACAGCTCAGAAGGAGATCAATTATCTAGCTCCTCCTTGGATTCGGAACATGCGGAGAGCGATGCATAGGCAGCAACAGCTGAGAGATTATTATCAAAGAAAATGAGGCCACCTGTGGTTGGGTGGGCCTGTGGTCATTAGTGGGGCTGCTATAAAGAGCAGCCTGTGGGCTTGGCCTTTGTGGAGGATTATCTGATCGTTGTGTTTCGTGACTGCTTTGCTGACTTTGACTTTTTGTGTGCTGATTTTTCCCCGCTTTGAAACTAAACCAGAGCAAAGTGTGTTTCACTTTATGGAAGAAGAAGGACTGTGAATTGCCTCACAGCTGCAAGCTAAGTATCACAGAACTGATAAGGGACTTGTATAAATTACCAGTTTGTTTGGAGACCAGTGCTCTTTGCTATACCAAAAGAGGGCTTGGTTTAAGTGAATTTTCATTATAAAGAACATTGTTTTGAATTTTTAAACGTGTGTGTGTGTCTGAAATTTGTACCTGTGAATTTTTGGGAGGATCCTACCAGAGAGCCTGACAGAATATAAAGTGGGAACACCGGCTACTGCCCGCCACTGCTCGGAAGCCTGCTGGCCTGGCAGCAGTGATCATGGGGACTACCAACCCTAAAACCTTCCGCCGAAATTTGTCCGACTGCTGCCAAGGGAAAGCCAGCAGGATGGGCACAGCGCTAATGGAGCCCAGGAAACCAGCAGCAACCAAACCCCGCTCTGATGTTCGATGCTGTTTGAATTGGATGAATTCAAAATTCAGCTCGTTATGTGGACATCACCTGCCTGTGAATAAAGACCTGCACTTCTTAAATTAGTTTCCTGCCTTTTCAAGAATCTTTATGATTACTTTATCACTTTGATTGTCATTTGGCTCTTGGCTGTAATTACCCAGCGCTGTCTTTCCATTTTCTCGGAAAATTTCAGCCGTCCACTCTAAATGTGTTGGCTTTTTCTCAGAAGTGAAATGTACTCAAAATGAAATTATTCATCTGGATTTCTGGTTTTCGACATCTCTCCAACTGGATGCTGATTAAAGAGATAAAAGAAGCCACAGCGGCTGTCTGGCAAATTGTAAATTTTTGTTCGACAATGTCTGTTGCTTCCACCAATAGATAGATACATAGATAGATAGATAGATAGATAGATAGATAGATAGATAGATAGATAGATAGATAGATAGATAGATGATAGATAGATAGATAGATGATAGATAGATAGATAGATAGATAGATAGATAGATAGATAGATAGATAGATAGATAGATAGATAGATAGATAGTGTTGTGGTTCCGTCTGAGGCCCCTCAGGGAACGGCTGATCTTCTGTCGGTTTCCAGCTCAGAGGGAGAGGCTGAGGAACAGGAGGTGCAGGCAGACGAGGAGGAGGAATCCCAGGCTGAAGAAGAGGGAGGACAGCCAGAGTTCCACCAGGGGGAGCTCTCCCCAGCAAGCAGCCTGGATTCCTTAGAGGAAAATGCACAAGCCATAATTGATCTGCGACAGAGAAGAGCTACTCAGAGAAGGAATCAATTGGCTAAGTACTTTCAGCATTAAAGAGGCAACAGCTGGGTTTGGGTGTGGTGCTCTTTGGAAAGGCTAAAAGGCAGACCCACCCTTCCTGGCTTGTGGAGTTTTATCTTTGAGAGTCTTGGGACCTGGCTGTGAACTTTGGCGTCTTGGAATCCTGGTTTGTGCCTTTGACTATTGAAACTTTGGGGGGGGGGGTGCCAGCAAGAAGCTTGCTGTATTGTCTGGACATCAGGACTCTGCTGTAACGTATTATAGCCTGTCTGTTGGGAAGAACAGGTTTTCCTCTGTGTTTATTTTTTCCAGCTATAAAATACTTTTGGCTTTTACCAGAGTGTCTGGCTGTTTTTTCCAGTTGGTGTTGAGGTCTGGGGGAACCCAGACAGAACAGATAGATAGATAGATAGATAGATAGATAGATAGATAGATGGATAGATAGATAGATAGATAGATAGATAGATAGATAGATAGATAGATAGATAGATAGATAGATAGATAGATAGATAGATAGAGACATAGAGACATAGAGACATAGAGACATAGAGACATAGTGACATAGAGACATAGTGACATAGAGACATAGAGACATAGAGACATAGAGACATAGAGACATAGAGACATAGAGACATAGAGACATAGACATAGAGACATAGAAACATAGAAGTCTGACGGCAGAAAAAGACCTCATGGTCCATCTAGTCTGCCCTTATACTATTTTCTGTATTTTATCTTAGGATGGATATATGTTTATCCCAGGCATGTTTAAATTCAGTTACTATGGATTTATCTACCACGTCTGCTGGAAGTTTGTTCCAAGGATCTACTACTCTTTCAGTAAAATAATATTTTCTCATGTTGCTTTTGATCTTTCCCCCAACTAACTTCAGATTGTGCCCCCTTGTTCTTGTGTTCACTTTCCTATTAAAAACACTTCCCTCCTGGACCTTATTTAACCCCTTAATATATTTAATAAAACAAGCAGTGATAGAAAGCGCTCAGGCAGTAATAGTCTTGGGTTGGAAGGATGTGACAAAATGGACAATGCAAAATTAGTACTGGTACATGGTGAATTATATTTAATTTGAGATTATGGATAAGAGGATGAACTCGGTTAATGAAACTGATTTGCGACAAGGTAAGACGATATATGGTTAGTAGAATTCGAGACCAAGCTGCAAGGAATAAATTGGGATCACTTTATAAGATGTAAATAGATATATTGCTCTTGAGTTAAAATGGTATATATAAGAAATGCTCCCATTTTGGTGGAGGGGTGTGAATCTTGTTCTGATGGTGGGCACCTGTTCTGCCGGGCTCTCTGATAGGAGCCTCCCGAAAATTCAAGGGTACAAATTTCAGACACACACACGTTTGAAAATTCAAAACAATGTTCTTTATCCCAAAATCAAAATAAACTAAGCATTCTTTTTGTATTGCAAAGAGCACTCATCTCAAAACAACCTGGTAGTCTGTACAATTTCCGTTAAGCAGTCATTAAGTACTTAGCCAGCAGCTGTGGAGAAACTTCACACCCCTTCTTCTTCCAACGAAGTGAGAGACACACACACACACACACGTTGCTCTGCTTTGGTTTCAAAGGCATGAAAAAGCAACAAAGTCCAGCACACAAGATTCCTCACAACTGCGAACAGATAACAGCCCTAATTACTGGAGCCCCACCCAAACACAGGGGGCCTCCCTTATTTCCTGTAATATGTTCTTACTTGGTCTCTTCTACGCATAATTCTGCACTTGCGTGGGTCCAAAATGTCATCATCTGAAGCAATAGAAGATAAGGGTGATTGACTGCCTTGGCTATGTGCCAAGCCCTCCTCTGCCGAGTCACTCCCACCTTCTTCTGCATCCGAGGAAGCTAAACTCTGAACTGATTCTGTCGGCAATAACACAGGCCTGTGACACGTTGAAGATAGATAGATAGATAGATAGATAGATAGATAGATAGATAGATAGATAGATAGATAGATGTAGGTAGATTAGATAGATAGATAGATAGATAGATAGATAGATAGATAGATAGATAGATAGATAGATAGATAGTAAATAGATAGATGTAGGTAAATTAGATAGATAGATAGATAGATAGATAGATAGATAGATAGATAGATAGATAGATAGATAGATAGATTAGATAGATAGATAGATAGATAGATAGATAGATAGATAGATAGATAGATAGATAGATAGATAGATAGATAGATAGATAGATAGATAGATAGATGGATGATAGGTGGGTGGGCGGGTGGGTGGGTGGATGGATGGATGGATGGATAGATAGATTTCATAAGCTCCTTAAAACCCACCAGTATCTCACCTGTTCCATTTCTGAATAGAGAGCTGTGATGTTGTTTGTGGATCTGTTGGAGGTATCCATTCCTCTAAGGAGGTCATAGCCCCAAGTTCTCCTTCCACCACTGGAACCTCTTTGGCCTTGACTTTCCTCAACCTCCTCCATTCCTCCATCAGGCCCTGGCACTACTCCAATTTCTCATTCTTTTTCTTCCTGAAGCTGCTGTCACTTGGCACCACTACATCTAACACCCCACTGCCTTCCGGTCCTTGTTTACAATCAAGATGTCTGGTGGATTGGAAAGTTCTTCCCTGTCTCTCTCAGGATTTGGAAGCCCCACAGGATTTTAGCCCGTCTATTCTTCACAATGTTTTGTGCTTTCTGTCATCTGAAGCTGTGCACTATGCAGAGGTTCTTGTACGCAATGCCAACTAATTGGTTGTGCTTGTTAGATTATATCTGCGGTTCTCTCTCTCTCTCTCTCTCTTTCTCTTTCTCCCTCTCTCTCTCTCTCACTCTCTTTCTGAGAAAGTTTCCCAAGCCAGTATGAAATGCTTTTTATTTTTATTTATTTATTTGTTTGATACCAGTAAAAGAGAAACATTAGGGCAGGGGACGGAAGGCACTCGGGTGCACTTACGCACGCTCCTTGAGTGGTTTTTCTCTTTAGGAATTTCATCCAAGGAATCTTTCTCAAGTTTTCTCTGAGTTTATTAAAATCATTTTTTTTCGTTCCCAACTCTACATTTTTCTGCTTCTAAATAAACTCTAATATCTTCGTACCCCTCTGCCTTTACTCTCTTCCTTTATAAAATACCTTTACTTATCTACTACTACCTAATATATATCGATATATACATGCACTAGAAATTGATAATTTATTGGAAACGAGATGTAAGATTTACTACTATAATTTAAGATATAGTTGGTAATAATAAGAAGATTGTTTATTTACATTGTTTAAAAAACATTATAACGATACTAAGGAATATACGTGCTATGTTGTACAATGTACGATGTATAATGTTACTATTTTTCCAAATTTCTTGATTTTACATCCCCTTTTCCTATCTCTTCCTTCTTTTTTCTGTTCATCCTTTCCTCCCCTCCCTTTTTTCTTTCTTTATATTTATAAATAAAGTATATTTTTTTTAAAAAAATAAATCATTTCTTCTAAAATCTAAAAGTTCGGTTTCATTGTGTTCCATTGTTTGCGTTATGTTGGATTTTACCGTAGTATGATGCGGTCAATCACACCCAATGTTCCTACAGTTTCAACTCCCTCTATCACTTCTTCTTTGTTTGTAAGTATTAAAAGTCCAGTATGGAAGGCCAAGCTTCTTTCTCTACCTTTTGGACAACAAAGTTGTCAGCAAGGTGGGTTAGGAATAGGGTTGGGCGAACCGAAACTGCAAAGTTTGGGTTCATACCGAACTTTGTGCGGTTCGGTATACCGAACCCGAACCCGATTTTTTTGCAAAAGTTCGGGTTCGGGAGAGCGCCAAGAAGCACCACCGCCCAGCTGCTACCTTCCGAAACACCTGGGGAGCTGTCGGCCAGTCGGGAGGCAAAAACGAAGGTGGGGAATCCCACGAGGAGATTCCAGGGGCGGAGCTTTGATGTCACTGAGACGTCCTTCCTATCTGGCTGAAACGGGGACTCCAGGAAGGACGTCTCAATGACGTCAAAGCTCCACCCCTGGAATCCCCTCGTGGGATTCCCCACTTCCTTTTGTGCCTCCTGATTGGCCGACAGCTCCCCAGCTGTTCTGGGAAGTGCCGCCGCCCATCTGTCACCTTCAGAAACAGCCGGGGCACTACTATAGATGTATTTTGGGCTTATTTGCCTTCATCAGTTAGCCACACCCTTACAGGGATTTGAACCTGGAGCCTCTGCTTTGTAATGCAGAGACCTTAGCCATTAGACTACAGGCTCATCTCCTGTATCAGCTTGCTTATATATACAGTGATACCTTGTCTTACAAACTTAATTGGTTCTGGGATGAAGTTCTTAAAGTGAAAAGTTTGTAAGACGAAACAATGCTTCCCATAGGAATCAATGGAAAAGCAATTAATGCATGCAAGCCCAAAATTCACCCCTTTTGCCAGCCAAAGCGCCCGTTTTTGCACAGCTGGGATTCCCCTGAGGCTCCCCTCCCTGGGAAACCCCACCTCTGGACTTCTGTGTTTTTGCAATGCTGCAGGGGAATCCCAGCAGGGGAATCCCAGCATTGCAAAAATGAGCGCTTCACTGGCAACGGAAGTCCGGAGGCGGGGTTTCCCAGCGAAGGGAGCATCAGTGAAATTGCAGCATCACAAAAACACCAAAGTCTTTGAAACCCCACCTCCGGACCTCTGTGTTTTTGCGATGCTGCGATTTCACTGAGGCTCTCTTCGCTGGGAAACCCCACCCCCAGACTTCCATTGCCAGCGAAGTGCCCATTTTTGTGCTGCTGGGATTCCCCTGCAGCATCACAAAAACACGAAAGTCCAGAGGTGGTGTTTCCCATGGAGGGGAGCCTCAGCGCAAAACCGGGCGCTCCGCTGGCAACAGAAGTCTGGAGGCAGGGCATCCCAGTGGTGGTGGTGGGTTTGTAAGGTGAAAATAGTTTGTAAGAAGAGGCCAAAAAATCTTAAACCCCGGGTTTGTATCTCAAAAAGTTTGTATGACGAGGCGTTTGTAAGACAAGGTATCACTGTATATATATTACATATACACACATTCTCTCTGTGTGTCTCTATCTGTCTCTCTCTCTCTCTCCCTCTCTCTCCCCTCTCCATCTTCCCTACCCCCCCCCCCCGGGTATGTCTGTATATGTATCGAATGAGATTTTTGTTTATAATCCTAAAATTTATTCATAGAATCTTAAGATGTTGGGCCTGTTTGGTGGGGGATTTCAGAAGACTGCCAACACCTACTTTAGAGGTATGTGTGCATGAATATGCATAAGCATATGTCAAGGTTATATATACATATCCATTAATACACATGGCACAATATTTAGGCAATCAAACCCCCGTTCTCTTGATCTGATTTCCAAGATAGGAGCAACAACCCATCTGTCAAGAGCTACGGCACAGCATAACGAGAAAAAAAACCTACTCTATATTAAATTATTAAATTGATACAGTATTTAAATACCAACAAACGTTTGGCTCAAAATGCAGATGTACTAAGTTCTGCTACTTTCACATCAGGCAACAGCAGTGCTCATTTTTAATATTCCACGAGTAAATAATTCTGCTTAAATGGATTAACTTACTGGTATAAGGCTTTTTTTCATTTCCTTCCTTCCTTAAGGGAGCAATGCAATTAGGATAATTCATTTGCTGTTCCAGTTTGACATTTTCCTCCAACGTATCCAGATACGAAGCTGAAAGAGTGAGCGATGCAAACTCTCTGCAGATTGAATTAGCTATACCGCAGCCTCGTGACGATTTATAGCTCCGTTTCACTTATTTTATTTATTTTTCTTTAGGAGGTCTAGTTTGGTTTGGATTTTTTTATTATTATTATTTTTATTCCTGACCTTGGAAAGGGAAATAAAAACTGGGGAAACAATGGATACAATTTTCTTCCAAAACTAGCACAGCACCCGGAAAGCATTACAGAGGCTTCTCCGGGGAGAGTGATGGCCAGGGAAGGGCGTGCCTTATTTTGTGGGTGTGGCTTGGTGGCCATGTGACCAGGTGGGAGTGGCTTGAAGATCATGTGACGGGGGTTGGCTTAAAGGTCATGTGACTGGCTTAAAGGTGGCCAACTTGACGTCACCCACGCCGAAGGTTTGGATTACCTCCGGAACCGCCTGCTACCGCACGAATCCCAGCAACCGATAAGGTCCCACAGTTGGCCTTCTCCGGGTCCCATTGACTAAACAATGTCGTTTGCTGGGCCCCAGGGGAAGAGCCTTCTCTGTGGCGGCCCCGGCCCTCTGGAAGCAACTCCCCCCGGAGATTAGAACTGCCCTCACCCTCCTTGTCTTTCGTAAACTACTCAAGACCAGGCATGGAGGAGTTGAGACACCTTTCCCCCAGGCTTTTTTAATACTTTGTTTTATGTTTGGTATGAATGTGCTGTTTGGTTTTTTAAATCATGATAGGGTTTTATAAGTTTTTTAATATTAGATTTGTCCCACTACTATATTGTTTTTATTACTGTTGTGAGCCGCCCCGAGTCTTCGGAGAGGGGCAGCATACAAATCTAATTAATAATAATAATAATAATAATAATAATAATAATAATAATAATAATAATAATTAGGGTGTCTGGCCTCTCCTCACCTCAAAGAGATACAGTTTCCCTCTCTATTTACTATTACTGAACATCCAAAATATACGATTTAATTCTATGTATATATGCCATATGTGTACATACACATTACACACAGGCACACAAAAATGTACATTATCTACTATATAAACTTGTTCTGCCGGGCTCTCTGATAGGAACCTCCTGAAAATTCAAGGGTACAAATTTCAGACACACACACGTTTGAAAATTCAAAACAATGTTCTTTATCACAAAATTCAAAATAAACAAAGCATTCTTTTTGTATTGCAAAGAGCACTCTTCCCAAAACAACTGGGTAGTCTGTACAATTTCCCTTAAGCAGTCATTAAGTACTTAGCTAGCAGCTGTGAAGAAACTTCATACCCCTTCTTCTTCCAACGAAGTGAGACACACACACACGTTGCTCTGCTTTGGTTTCAAAGGTGTGAAAAAGCAACAAAGTCCAGCAACACAAGATTGCTGATGAACTCCGATCAGATATTCTTCCACAACGGCCAAAACCACACGCTGCTATTTATAGCAGCAGCCCTAATTACTGGAGCCCCACCCAAACACAGGTGGCCTCCCTTATTTCCTGTAATATGTTCTTACTTGGTCTCTTCTACGCATAATTCTGCTCTTGATCCCAGGTGTACCGGGGCCAGCCGAATACTGAGTGGAACCCACTCCTAGTCCTCATTGTAAAAAAAATAGTCATAAGACACTTTTTCCAACACCATTGCAACTTCAAACAGTCACACAAATTGTTGTAAGTCAAAGACTACCTGTGTATCAAAATAAAATATATATATTTCTCTCCTCAAAGTGATCCTTAAATTCACTCCTTTCATTTCATTTGGTTTCCCTCCACCCGGATAGAAATAAAAGATTCTTTTTTTTTCTTCCTCCCCAATTTTGTACAGAATATTGAAATTGGATGGAATAATAGGAAACTGCCCCAATTTTACTCTGTCGCATGCACCCTGCTGAACCATAGAAAAAGTTAATTGTTTGTTGTGGCTTTTATTCCCATTAGCTGGTTGATAAAGAAAGAGGACAAGAGATATTTGTGGCAAGTGAAGTGTTTTGGAATGGACACATTTTCTGTAATTAGAGGAACCTATTCAGTTTACACAGGATGGGGTCATTTTAATTATCCCTCCTTCGTGGCAACCCATTTACTTTAACAATAGCTGTGAAATAATTCACCCTTCTTTTACTATCACGCAATTTTATTTTACAGCTTCTTTGAGACTACAAGACTGTCTTCTAATTAAGTTGTGTTAGTTGTGCTCCAATATTTGAGGGATGGCCACAAAGAAGAAGGAGTCAAGCTATTCTCCCAAGCACCTGAAGGCAAGACAAGAAGCAATGGGTAGAAACTGTTCTGGATTCTGGTAGAACTTCAGTTACATTGGGAATAACGCTTACTGAATGCAGGATTTCATAAACAAAAACTCCATCTTTATTCTCCTCTCCTCCGTATTCAAAATGCATTACAGGCAGTCACATTCCTCTCTCTGTATCTTTAACAATTAGAGCACACAAACATTCCTCCATGCCTCCTCCCTTATCTTAAGATTTATGTCTATACAAACTTCCAGTCAACGAAGCAGTGGAAGTGATGTGCCGGTTCCTGGAGGCTGTTGGGGCCTGGATGGGTGTCAACAAACTCAAACTCAACCCAGACAAGATGGAGTGGCTGTGGGTCTTGCCTCCCAAGGACAATTCCATCTGTACGTCCATTACCCTGGGGGGGGAACTACTGACCCCCTCAGAGAGGGTTTGCAACTTGGGCGTCCTCCTCGATCCACAGCTGACATTGGAACATCATCTTTCGGCTGTGGCGAGGAGGGCGTTTGCCCAGGTTCGCCTGGTGCACCAGTTGCAGCCCTATTTGGACAGGGAGTCATTGCTCACAGTCGCTCATGCCCTCATCACCTCGAGGTTCGATTACTGCAACGCTCTCTACATGGGGCTACATCTGAAAAGTGTTCGGAAACTTCAGATCGTGCAGAACACAGCTGCGAGAGCCATCGTGGGGCTCCCAAGATTCGCCCACATTTCTTCAACACTCCATGGCTTGCATTGGCTGCCGATCGGTTTCCGGTCACAATTCAAAGTGTTGGTCATGACCTTTAAAGCCCTACATGGCATTGGACCAGAGTACCTCCGAAACTGCGGGCTACCGCACGAATCCCAGCGACCGATAAGGTCCCATAGAGTTGGCCTTCTCCGGGTCCCGTCGACTAAACAATGTCGTTTGGCAGGCCCCAGGGGAAGAGCCTTCTCTGTGGCGGCCCTGACCTCTGGAACCAACTCCCCCCAGAGATTAGAACTGCCCCCACCCTCCTTGTCTTTCATAAACTGCTCAAGACTTACTTATACTGCCAGGCATGGGGGAGTTGAGACACCTTTCCCCCAGGCTTTTTTTTATACTTTGTTTTATGTTTGGTATGAATGTGCTGTTTGGTTTTTTAAATAATGATAGGGTTTTATATGTTTTTTAATATTAGATTTGTTCCACTAGTATATAGTTTTTATTACTGTTGTGAGCCGCCCCGACGCTTCGGAGAGGGGCGGCATACAAATCTAATTAATAATAATAATAATAATAATAATAATAATAATAATGATGATAATAATAATAATAATAATAATAATAATAATAATAATAATAATAATAATATTAATAATAATAATAATACACGGGAAGAAATCTAAATAGGCCAAGGCCTAAATAATATATATATGTAGATATATAGACATACACACACACACACACACACAACCACACAGATTTGTTTTCATAGATTTCCGCAACTATATGTATGTAGATTGTTCTGAGTTCGGTTTTTTCCCCATGTAATATTTTGAGTGTTTTTGTGATGTTTCGGCAAAATCACATTCGCCATCATCAGGCTGAAGTTATTGGCTTTGTATTTGAACAACTTTACAACTTGACATGTGTTCTGTCGGGCTCTCTGGTAGACTCCACCCGAAAATTCCCAGGTACAAATTTTAGACACACACACGCTTGAAAATTCAAAACAATGTTCTTTATAATGAAAATTCACTTAAACTAAGCCCTCTTTTGGGATAGCCAAGAGCACTCGTCTCCAAACAAACTGGTAATTTGTACAAGTCCCACATCAGTTCTGAGATACTTAGCTTGCAGCTGTGAGGCAATTCACAGTCCTTCTTCTTTCACAAAGTGAAACACACTTTGCTCTGGTTTAGTTTCAAATCGGGGAAAAATCAGCACACAAAAAGTCAAAGTCAGTAAAGCAGTCAGGAAACACAACGATCAGATAATCCTCCACAATGGCCAAACCCACAGGCTGCTATTTATAGCATCCTCACTAATCACCACAACCCCACCCAACCACAGGTGGCCTCACTTTCTTTGATAATAATCTCTCAGTTGTTGCTGCCTATGCATCGCTCTCCGCATGCGTGGCTGTATCATTCACTCTTGTTCCGAATCCAAGGAGGAGCTAGATAATTGATCTCCTTCTGAGCTGTCTGCCACACTCTCCTCCTCCCTGTCACTCATGTCTTCTTGGTCAGAGGAGCCTTCATCAGCAGATTCCACCGGGGGCAAAACAGGCCTGCAGCATGTGGATGTCTCCCCCACATCCACAGTCCTTGGGGCAGGAGCAGGGCCAGAGCTAACCACAACAACATGTCTATTTATTTAATTACTGTCAAAGTTACAAAGGACTCCATTTTTTTTTACTTTTTCTCAAAGTTCTCAAAGTTATGGCTGCTGTATCACACACACACACCCTCAGTCACATGATTGCATTTTGAGCATTTGGAAAATACAAAGGGGAGGATTTGCTCTTTCAAAATCAAAGTAGTATTTTCCCCAAGCCATCTTACCTCTCAGAAAAGCTACCCGTATAATAACAACAAAGCTTTAATGGCCAAAAAGATGGCTTTCATAAGGGAAGAGAAAAAGCTGTCACCCAATACCTGTTATTCTTCCTAAGAAGCAGAGTGGGATATTATGTACTTTTTCAGGGAAAAGAAAAGAAGAAAAGAAAGAATGCTGGGATTAATGATATTTTCTTTGGAACACGGCAACACACAATGAGTTGTGTTGAAACCAATGATAGCAAAGGATGACGGTGACAGTGTCAACTCAAGGTGTTACAATGACAAGGACCTATTTATTAATTTCAGCCATCCCTGATTCTAAAGAATAGAATAAATGGAATGGAATGGAATGGAATAGAATAGAATAGAATAGGAGAATGGAATGGAATGGAATGAATAGGAATAAGGAATGGAATAGAATAGAATGGAATGGAATGGAATGGAATAGAATAGAGTAGGTAGGGTAGGGTAGGGTGGAATAGAATAATAGAATCGAATAGAATCGAATAGAATCGAATAGAGTAGAGTAGGTAGGGTAGGGTAGAGTAGAATAGAATAGAATAGAATAGAATAGAATAGAGTAGGTAGGGTAGGGTAGAATAATAGAATAATAGAATAGAGTAGAGTAGAGTAGAGTAGGTAGGGTAGAATAGAATAGAATAGAATAGAATAGAATAGAATAGAATAGAATAGAGTAGAGTAGAGTAGAGTGGAGTAGGTAGGGTAGGGTAGGGTAGAATAGAATAATAGAATAATAGAATAATAGAGTAATAGAATAGAGTAGAGTAGAGTAGAGTAGGTAGGGTAGGGTAGAGTAGAATAGAATAGAATAGAATGGAATAGAATAGAATAGAATAGAGAATGGAATGGAATGAATAGGAATGGAATGGAATGGAGTGGAATGGAATGGAATAGGGGAGGGGAGAGGAACAGAATGGAACAGAACAACACAACAGAACTCTTTATTGGCCAAGTGTGATTGGACACACGAGGAATTTGTCTTTGGTGCATAGGCTCTCGGTGTTCTTACAAGCAGCAAGTGATCAATCATGATCATAGTCAGCATAATATTGTGCAAGCAGTCCAGATTAAAAGTTCCCTGACCTTCTCACTGTTTACAGAATCTGACTTTTGGGGAGCTGTGTGCAAAACCCCTGATGCAAGATCCCCAAAGCAATGATTAACCGATTCAGCAGAAACACAACTGAAAGTAGATGTTATCTTAGCAACGCAATTCCCTAACTCTTCACGTCATGCTCCCGTGGTCATGTGTCCAGCCTCATGACTACAGCACAGGTTGTCCTCAGACCTATGATCACAACTGAGCCCAGAATTTATGTGGCTGAGCGAGACAATCGTTGAGTGACAATCGTTTATTCCATTTCACGAGAATCCCTGCAGTCGTTGAGATAACAATAACAAATGACAATGACCTGTATTTACTTAAACAGATACAAATCTGGTATATAACTTCCTCTTTTTTAAAAAATAGACGTAAGAGATACTGATACATATCCTAAAATGGTATGACTCTTTTAAAAGCCTCTTTACCATGATTTATTCAACGCTTTCTTTTTAATTTTATCTATAATTTTAAATATTAGATATAAGGAAATGAGCTGCTGAAAATTCGACTAGTTCACAATCTTAACACAGTTCTACCGTACACCCACCCACTTTCTTCTTCCTTTCATTCTTCTTCTTTCTTCTTTCTTTCTTTTCTTCTGTAGGTTTGTATGTCTATTGATTGTTTTGTATATTTGTTTTGGCCTATCGCCAAAGTGTATGATTATTGCTTATGTAATTTACCATGTTTTTACCGTTAATCGTAACTATATGTTTTTATGTATTTAGTGTATATTTGTAAATAAAATATTTTTTAAATTTTTTTTTAAAAAAGAGATAGTTATTTTGGCCTTGTTCTGGCCTCATCAGCTAGCCGTACCCTCTCACTGGGATTTGAACTTAGAAAGATAGAAACATAGAAGTCTGACTGCAGAAAAAGACCTCATGGTCCATCTAGTCTGCCCTTATACTATTTTCTGTATTTTATCTTAGGATGGATATATGTTTATCCCAGGCATGTTTAAATTCAGTTACTGTGGATTTATCTACCACATCTGCTGGAAGTTTGTTCCAAGGATCTACTACTCTTTCAGTAAAATGATATTTTCTCATGTTGCTTTTGATCTTTCCCCCAACTCACTTCAGATTGTGTCCCCTTGTTCTTGTGTTCACTTTCCTATTAAAAACACTTCCCTCCTGAACCTTATTTAACCCTTTAATATATTTAAATGTTTCGATCATGTCCCCCCTTTACCTTCTGTCCTCCAGACTATACAGATTGAGTTCATTAAGTCTTTCCTGATACGTTTTATGCTTAAGACCTTCCACCATTCTTATAGCCCGTCTTTGGACCCCTTCAATTTTGTCAATATCTTTTTGTAGGTGAAGTCTCCAGAACTGAACACAGTATTCCAAATGTGGTCTCACCAGCATTCTATATAGAGGGATCATAATCTCCCTCTTCCTGCTTGTTATACCTCTAGCTATGCAGCCAAGCATCCTACTTGCTTTCCCTACCACCTGACTTGCAGCCTTTGCCTTGTAAGGCAGAGAATTGTACATATACATATACATTTATGTACACTGCTCAAAAAATAAAGGGAACACTTAAACAACACAATATGACTCCAAGTAAATCAAACTTCTGTGAAATCAAACTGTCCACTTAGGAAACAACACTGATTGACAATCAATTTCACCTGCTGTTGTGCGCATTCAACTTTGTACAGAACAAAGGATTCAATGAGAATATTTCATTCATTCAGATCTAGGATGTGTTCTTTGGGTGTTCCCTTTATTTTTTTCAACAGCATATATATAAAAATATACATAAATGAGCAGGCAACATAATTTAATATAAATATGAGTCAGTGTGCTCACAGTAAAAACAAATGGCAGTAAAAGTTAGCTTATCTATCTTATTTATCTATCTTATAGTCATGTGAAAGCTTTGCTCGTAATTTACAGTATACATGAGCAGAAGCAACCGCCTCTCAATGGGATTTCTTTGGAAATCGAATTAAGACCTGTTGTGCCATCACCAAAGGCTGCAAAGAGTGAATCTAAAGCCAGATGGAACATTTTTCAACCAGATATTAGAACACAGGATCCTAAGCAAAAATAAATTGCTCAACCCTAAATTTGTTTTGTTTCTCCTCTCTTCTCTCCTCTCTCCTCTTTCTTCTCTCCTCTCTCCTCTTATCTCCACATCTCTCTCTTCTTTTCTATTCTCTCTCTTCTTCTCGCCTTTCCTCTTCTCTTCTCGTGTCTCTTCTCTTTTCTTCTCTTCTCATCTTCTATTTTCTTGCCTCTCTTTTCTTTTCTTCTCTTCTCTACTCTTCTATTCTCCTTCTCTCTTCTCCCCTCTTATCTTATCTTCTCATCTCTCTTTTCTTTTCTTTTCTTCTCTCTTCTCCTCTCCTTTTCTCTTCTCTACCTTCCCTTCTGTCTTCTCTCCTTTTATCTCCTTTCTCCTCCCTCCTCTTCTTTCTCTTCTCCTCTCCTCTCTTTTTTCTCTCTTTTCTCTTCATCTTCCTTTTTGTTTCTCTTCTCTCTTCTCATGTCTCTTCTCCTTTCTTTTCTTTTCTTTTTTTCTCTTCTCATCTTTCTCTTCTTATCTTTCTCTTCTCTTCTCATGTCGCTTCTTTATTTTATTTTATTTTATTTTTTCTCTTCTCATCTTTCTCTTCTCCTTCTCTCTTCTCTTCTCATGTCTCTTCTCATCTTTCTCTTCTCTCTTCTCTTCTTGTGTCTCTTCTCCTTTATTCCCTTTTCTTTTTTCTCTTCCCATCTTTCTCTTCTCTCTTCCCATCTTTCTCTTCTCTCTCCTCTCTTCTCTTCTCATGTCTCTTCTTCTTTATTCCCTTTTCTTTTTTCTCTTTCCATCTTTCTCTTCTCTCTTCTCTCTTCTCTTCTCATGTCTCTTCTCCTTTCTTTTCTTCTCTTCCCATCTTTCTCTTCTCCTTTCTTTTTTTTTCTTCTCTTCTCTATTCATCTGTCTCTTCTGTCTTCTATCTTCTTCTCTCTCCTTGTCTCCCTCCTCTTCTCTTTTCTCTTCTCTTTTATTCTCTCTTCTCTTTTCTTCTCATCTCTCTTCACTTACTTTACCTTACCTTATCTTCTTATCTTCAAGCGGTCACTAAATGAATGGCTGTAAGTTGAGGACTACCTGTATAACCAGAAAGACTTAAGTGGGGGCTTTGCTTTGTTGTTTGGGGTTCACTTATGGGTCATAGATGGTCCAGGTTGGTGAGTGGTATGAATAGCCAAGGTGGTTTTTGAGGGATTTTGCTTCTCCCATTAGAAAGCATCTCCATTATGCATTCAGATCAAATCTTGGTAATCCCATAGCTCAGAAGATATAGTTTATTTTATTTATTTATTTATTAGATTTGTATGCCGCCCCTTTCCGTAGACTCGAGGCAGCTCACAACAATAACAAAGACAATGTAAGAACGAATCTAATAATTTAAAAAACACTAAAAACCCCATTATTAAAAGCAAGCATACACACAAACATACCATGTATAAACTGTATAGGCCCGGGGGAGATGTCTCAGTTCCCCCATGCCTGACGGCAGAGATGGGTCTTAAGAACTTTATGAAAGGCAAGGAGGGTGGGGGCAGTTCTGATCTCCGGGGAGAGCTGGTTCCAGAGGGTCGGGGCTGCCACAGAGAAGGCTCTTCTCCTGGGTCCCGCCAAACGACATTGTTTAGTCGACGGGACCCGGAGAAGGCCAACTGTGTGAGACCTAACCGGTCGCTGGGATTCGTGCACCAGAAGGCAGTCCTGGAGATATTCTGGTCCGATGCCATGAAGGGCTTTATAGGTCATAACCAACACTTTGAATTGTGACCGGAAATTGATCGGCAACCAATGCAGACTGCAGAGTGTTGGTGTAACATGGGCATATTTAGGGAAGCCCATGATTGCTCTCGCAGCTGCATTCTGCACGATCTGAAGTTTCCGAACACTTTTCAAAGGTAGCCCCATGTAGAGAGCATTACAGTAGTCGAGCCTCGAGGTGATGAGGGCATGAGTGACTGTGAGCAGTGACTCCCGGTCTGGATAGGGCCACAACTGGTGCACCAGGCAAACCTGGGCAAATGCCCCCCTCGCCACAGCTGAAAGGTGTTTCTCTAATGTGAGCTGTGGATCAAGGAGGACGCCCAAGTTGCAGACCCTCTCTGAGGGGGTCAATAATTCCCCCCCCCCAGGGTTATGGACGGACAGATGGAATTGTCCTTGGGAGGCAAGACCCACAGCCACTCTGTCTTGTCTGGGTTGAGTTTGAGTCTGTTGACACCCATCCAGACCCCAACAGCCTCCAGGCACCGGCACATCACTTCCACTGCTTCGTTGACTGGACTTGGGGTGGAGATGTATAACTGGGTATCATCCGCATACTGATGATACCTCACCCCATGCCTCTGGATGATCCCCAAGTTGTCCCCAAGTTATCCTAAACTACAAATTGGCAAGATATTGAGGGCCAGCAAGCTGAGAAGTATTATGGTTATTTTCCATGTTTACTGCCTCAAAATGGAAAATTTGCTTGCAGAGATGCTTCTCCAAATATCTTAATAATTTCCGAGAATTACATCTTAGTTTCTATTGAATATCTCAGACTCGCACAGAGTCTGTTTTGTTTATATCTTCCAATTCTCTTGGTCTGCTGCTAATATAATCATTGCTTCACGCCGCCACCATTAAAATGTACTTTCGGTCTTTTATTCTTTGTCGGTTTCCCCGCTCCCTCCAAATTAATCAGAAACTATTATCTGTGCCAGCCAGCTCATTAAGAAATACCGGGGACTGTGGAAGATAGATTTGATTTATTTGATAAATCGAGATTAACATTTGATAGATGTTTCAGAAAAGTGGATGCTTATTAGGTGTGATTAAAGGCCTCTTTGGATCTAAACAGAAGTGCCTGCCTTTTTTCCATCCGTCCACGATTCTCTTTCAAAACAGACAGTGGGTGAAATTATTTGAAGTTTGCGGTTGTCTTTGGTGTAAAGTTGCCAGAAATCCGCCCTCGAGTTTCTCTTTGCTCTTTTCCTCCCTAGCAGATCCTGTAGTTTGGGCTGTCAAGCTTGATTTCATTGAGGGTTGTGTTTGACCTTGGGAGGTGGCATCACCAGGGTGGGTGGGCATAGCTCATGTCGGAGGCTTCAGAAAATGGCTTTGATCCCCTTCGTCTCTGTCACAGCCCCTGAAATATTGGAAGGCTGCTATCATGTCTCATTTGGTCCTTCTCTTCACTAGACTAGACCTACTCAGTCCCTGCAACTGTTCTTCATTTGTTTTAGCCTCTAGTTATCATAGAATCATAGAATCATTGTATTATTAGTATTATTTTCTGGAGTCTCAACATTTTTTTTATAGTGTGCTGACCAAAAGTGGATGCAGTATTCTAGGTGGGGTCTTACTAAGACTTTAGCCCCCTAATCCTCTTTGTTGCTCTTCTCTGCACTCTTTCTAGAGTCTTCACACCTTTTCCCCGTCACGGTGACCAAAAACGGATGGAAAATTCCAAAAATGTGGAATACTTACCAAGCCGTTATAAAGTGGTACTAACACAGTTTATTTTATTTATTTATTTATTTATTTATTTATTTTGTCCAATACACAATGAGGGTTTTAGTGGGAATATATCTATATACACATAGTAAAATACATGATGAAGGTTATAGAGGAGATACTCATAGTAAAATATATCTAAGAAAGAATAGAAAAGAAGGTATAGTAATAGAACATATCAATGAAAGAATAGAAGAAGAGATATAGGAATAGAAGAAAGGTATAGGAGATATAGGAGAGCAATAGGACAGGGGACAGAAGGCACTCTAGTGCACTTGTACTCGCCCCTTACTGACCTCTTAGGAATCTGGATAGATCAACCGTACATAATATAAGGATAAAGTGTTGGGGGTTTGGGGATGACACTACCGAGTCCGGTAATGAGTTCCATGCTTCGATAACTCGGTTACTGAAGTCGCATTTTTTACAGTCAAGTTTGGAGCGGTTAATATTAGGTTTAAATCTGTTGTGTGCTCTTGTGTTGTTGTGGTTGAAGCTGAAGTAGTCGCCGACAGGCAGGGCATTGCAGCATATGATCTTGTGGGCAATACTTAGATCTTGTTTAAGGTGTCTTAGTTCTAAACTTTCTAGGCCCAGGATTGAAAGTCTAGTCTCATAGGGTATTCTATTGAGTCTGTTGAGTTAATGTTTAAGTCTAAACCTGGTTTGGGGGGGGTCAATGTTACTCTTCTGTGTTTGTCTGATTCTGGACCTTGGCTTCCTGCTCTCTGACTTTTGTAAGGTAATTAATCATTGATCAAATATATACATATCTAAAGGGAAGCTATATATAAACATAGAGGTTCGTTTATCAACTCCCACTTGCAATCCAGCTGTAGAAAACCAACCAGCCTTATATGCACAGCAATCCAGTGTAATCATCAGGGAACTAAGATGAAGGTTGGGATTGTAAGCCTCCTGTTGCTCCTGCTTGCATTGGCTCATGGACTTCAGAGAGGTATGTTGTTCATATTGATCCTATTTCTTTTATTTAATTAATTAATTATTTTGTCCAATACAGAATAGAATAGAATGGAATGGAATAGAATAGAATAGAATAGAATAGAATTTTTATTGGCCAAGTGTGATTGGACACACAAGGAATTTGTCTTGGTGCAGATGCTCTCAGCGTACATAAAATAAAATACTATACATTTGTCAAGAATCATGTGGTACAACACTTAATGATTGTCATAGGGGTCAAATAAGCAATGACGAAGCAATATTAATAAAAATCTTAGGATATAAGCAACAAGTTACAGTCATACAGTCAACCTGGGAGGAAATGGGTGATAGGAATTATGAGAAAAACTAGTAGAATAGAAGTGCAGATTTAGTAGAAAGTCTGACAGTGTTGAGGGATTTATTTGTTTAGTAGAGTGATGGCGTTCGGAAAAAAACTGTTCTTGTGTATACTTGTCTTGGTATGCAGTGCTCTGTAGCGATGTTTTGAGGGTAGGAGTTGAAACAATTTGTGTCCAAGATGTGAGGGGTCAGTCAATATTTTCCCTGCCCTCTTTTTGACTTGTGCAGTATACAGGTCCTCAATGGAAGGCAGGTTGGCAGCAATTGTTTTTTCTGCAGTTCTACACATTGAAGAGAAAGATATGTAATAATACTGTATAAGTAAAGAAAAGAATAGAAGAAAATATATAAAAGTATAGGTGAAAATATTTGAAAAGAAGAAAAGATAAATGAGATAAGGAGAGACAATTGGACAGGGGACGGAAGGCACACTGGGGCACTTATGCACGCCCCTTACTGACCTCTAAGGAACCTGGAGAGGTCAATCGTGGAGAGTCTAAGGGAAAATGTTGGGGGGTTAGGGGTTGACACTACTGAGTCAGGTAATGAGTTACACGCTTCGACAACTCGGTTGCTGAAGTCATATTTTTTACAGTCAAGTTTGGAGCGGTTAATATTAAGTTTGAATCTGTTGCGTGCTCTTGTGTTGTTGCGGTTGAAGGTGAAGTAGTCGCCGACAGGCAGGACGTTGCAGCATATGATCTTGTGGGCAATACTTAAATCGTGTTTTATGCGACGTAGTTCTAAACTTTCTAGAGCCAGGATTGTTAGTCTATTTTCGTAGGATATTCTGTTTCGAGTGGAGGAGTGAAGGGCTCTTCTGGTGAAATATCTTTGGACATTTTCAAGGGTGTTAATGTCCAAGATGTGGTATGGGTTCCAGACAGATGAGCAGTAGTCAAGGGTGGGTCTGGCAAAAAGTTTTGTAGGCTCTTGTGAGTAGTGTGACATTGCCGGAGCAGAAGCTACGTAGGATCAGGTTAACAACTTTAGTTGTTCAAACTGCCATCTCTATGCGGATTCATCATTGTCTCGAATAAGACCAATCGCTGTTCTATTATCTGCAAACTTCAGTAGTTTTAACAGATGCATCGTTTGAGATGCAGTAATTGGTATAGAGAGAGAAGTGGAGAGAACACACAGCTTTGAAGTAGAGGGCGGTGTCAATTGTACAGCCTGATTTTGCCTCGCTTCCCCTGCTGCTTCATATCTGTTAGGAAGCTTATGATCCACTTACAAGTGTGTTCAGGTACCACTAGCTGGTTCACTTAGAAAAGTATCTGGAATGATGCTATTGAATGCTGAACTGAAATCTACAAAGAGGACTCTTGCGTAGGTCTTTGGAGATTCAAGATGTGGTAGGATGAAGTGCAGAGCTGTTGCTCTCTTGCTGATGATGTAAAATCTATCTATCTATCTATCTATCTATCTATCTTCTATCTATCTATCTATCTATCTATCTATCTATCTATCTTCTATCTATCTATCTTCTATCTATCTTCTATCTATCTTCTATCTATCTTCTATCTATCTTCTATCTATCTATCTATCTACAGTATCTATCTATCTATCTATCTATCTTTCTATCTATCTATCTATCTATCTTCTATCTATCTTCTATCTATCTATCTATCTTCTATCTTTCTATCTATCTATCTATCTTCTATCTATCTTCTATCTATCTATCTATCTATCTATCTATCTATCTATCTATCTTCAAAATGTCACAGGTCTGTGTTATTGCCGACAGAATCAGTTCAGAGTTTAGTTTCCTCGGATGAAGAAGAAGGTGGGAGTGACTCGGCAGAGGAGGGCTTGGCACACAGCCCAGGCTGTCAATCTCAGTTATCTTCCATTGATTCGGATGAAGACGTTTTGGATCCACGCAAGCGCAGAATTATGCGTAGAAGAGACCAAGTAAGGACATATTACAGGAGATAAGAGCGGCAACCTGTGTTTGGGTGGGGCTCCAGTAATTAGGGCTGCTGCTATAAATAGCAGCATGTGGGTTTGGCCGTTGTGGAAGAATATCTGTGGGTTTGGCCATTGTGGAAGAATATCTGTTCGCAGTTGTCAGGAATCTTGTGTGCTGGACTTTGTTGCTTTTTCACGCCTTTGAAACCAAAGCAGAGCAACGTGTGTGTGTCTCACTTCGTTGGAAGAAGAAGAGTGTGAAGTTTCTCCACAGCTGCTAGCTAAGTACTTAATGACTGCTTAAGGGAAATTGTACAGACTACCTGGTTGTTTTGGGAAGAGTGTTCTTTGCAATACAAAACGAGTGCTTAGTTTATTTTGACTTTTGTGATAAAGATCATTGTTTTGAATTTTCAAACGTGTGTCTGTCTGAAATTTGTACCCTTGAATTTTCGGGAGGCTCCTAACAGAGAGCCCGGCAGAACAGGTGCCCACCATCAGAACAAGATTCACACACCTCCACCAAAATGGGGGCATTTCTTATATATACCATTTTAATTCAAGAGCAATACAGTGATCCCCCGATTATCGCGAGGGTTCCGTTCCAAGACTCCTCGCGATAATCGATTTTTCGGGATGTAGTGGTGCGGAAGTAAAAACACCATCTGCGCATGCGCGCCCCTTTTTCCATGGCCGCGCATGCGCAGATGGTGTTTTTACTTCCGCACCTGGGAAGACCCAGCAGCTGAGGAGCCGCCTGCCTGCCCGCTTGTCCGCCTCTTTTCAGCTTGTCCGCCGCTTGTCCACTTGTCCGGCCGCCGTTTGTCCGGCCGCCGCTTGTCCGCCGCTTGTCCACTTGTCCGTCCGCCGCTTGTCCGCCCGCCGCTTGTCCGCCCGCCGCTTGTCCGCCACTTTTCCGCTTGTCCGGCCGCCGCTTTTCTTGTCCGCCCGCCGCTTGTCTGCCGCTCTAGGAGTTGAAGACCCAGGGAAGGTTCCTTCGACCGCCCACCAGCTGATCTGCTCGGCAGCGCAGTAGCAGCGAGGAGCCGAAGATGGGGTTTCCCCGTTGCCCACGCAAAGGGGAAACCCCATCTTCGGCTCCTCGCTGCTACTGCGCTGCCGAGCAGATCAACTGGTGGGCGGCCAAAGGAACCTTCCCTGGGTGCCACCCGCCGCTCGAGAGCAAGAGGGGGAGAGATAGAGAAAGAGAGAGAAGGAAAGAAAGAGATGAGAGAGGGAGGAAGAGAGTGTGAGAGAGGAAGAAGCAAGAGAGAGAAAGAGAGAGAAAGAAAGATGAGAAAGGAAGGGAGTGACATCATCGGGTGGAAAAATCGCGATATAGCATTTCGCAAAGATCGAGATCGCGAAACTCGGGGGATCACTGTATATCTATTTACATCTTATAAAGTGATCCCAATTTATTCCTTGCAGCTTGGTCTCGAATTCTACTCACCATATATCATCTTACCTTGTCGCAAATCAGTTTCATTAACCGAGTTCATCCACTTATCCACAATCTCAAATTGAATATGATCCACCATGTACCAGTACTAATTTTGCATTGTCCGTTTTGTCACATCCTTCCAACCCAAGACTATGACCGCCTGAGCGCTTTCTATCGCTGCTTGTTTTATTTCTCTGAATCCTCCCATCGCGTTGCTTTTAACTAATACTGCCATTTCCTTTGTAATTGTCCATCGTATGTTTAACATCCTAAAAATATCCTCTTGCACGTTTTTCCAGATTCCAAAGACTTCCTATCCCCCTGGAGGCTCTCTGGAAGCCAAAAACGCCCTCCCAAAGCCTCTGTGCAAGCCAAAAATCAGCTGGTCAGCACACACATGCATTTTGGAGCTGAGCTATGGCAATGGCTCATGTGCCAGCAGATAGGGCTCCATGTGTCACCGGTGGTACCCGTGCCATAGGTTCGCCATCACCATTCTAAAGTCAGCTTTTATTTATTCTCCAATCTACAGGGGGTAGACAAAAAAATGGAAACACCTTGCAGCTCTTCCGTGGAATCCAGATTTGTGAAGCTCCCTTCAAACAGTTTTTATGGAAACTGGGTTCTGTACCTGTCTATTGAGCTCTGCAGTGATTTTAGAAGCTGTGGTCTTGCGATCTACTCTAAAAATTCGCTTTAGAATCTGTTCTGCCGGCATGTTTCAACCGCCCTTAATTACAGGGTAATTAGTCCAGGAAGACACACACCACATGATAAAAGGAAAACTCAAAAGTTTTTATAAACAGAAAAACAGAAACAGCTGCCTTTTTAAATGTCAAAGGGATTTTCTGGTACACACAAGGCACAGGTTAAATGCAATCCAATTGCTCACCCAATAACTGGGAAATTGAGTCCAATTCTAAAGTCCAGAGAGTCCACACACAATCTTGAACAGCACAACAACCATGATCTTGATAAAACAATGAATCAGATAAACTGCCACAAGGCTAAACCAGCACACTGTTCTTTTTATCTGTAGCACTAATTACAGCAGCCCCACCCAACCACAGGTGGCCTCATTTTCTCTTGTAATAATCCTTCAGTTGTTGTCTCCTATGCATCACTCTACGCATGCGTGGATGTGTCATTAATTCTTGTTCAGAATCCAGGGATGATACAGATGATTGATCTCCTCCCGGGCTGTCTGCCAAACTCCCCTCTTCCCTGTCACTCACCCTTCCTTGGTCAGAGGAGGCTTCGTCGGCAGATTCCATCGGGAGCAAAACAGGCCTGCGGCATGTGGATGTTTTCCCCACATCCATCTGCACATTCCTTGGGGCAGGAGCTGGGCCAGAGCTAACCACAATAGAATCCGACAGTCTCTGTCAGCCAAGTTCGACTTTCGACCAGACCTGTGCTTGGCTGAGGACTTTTTCCCTTCTCTATCAAAAACAGTCATTACTTTTGAGACATGACCTCTTGAAACGCCAAACATTCGAGTACTTTCTGTTAACTAGCACCTGCCGTTCGAGCACCAACAATTTGGCCTCTTTTAAAGTCTGAGAGGTCTGCCATTTTGAGAAGGTTATAACCAATTTCCTTAAATTTCTGTTTAAAAAAAGGTAGTTTTAAAAAAACATATCAAGTAACAGAATTTTTTTTTAAAAAATCATTAAAATATGTCAAGTTTTGATTGATTTGAACATGTTTAAACATTATAGTATAGTCTGGAGGACAGAAGGAAAAGGGGGGACATGATCGAAACATTTAAATATATTAAAGGGTTAAATAAGGTTCAGGAGGGAAGTGTTTTTAATAGGAAAGTGAACGCAAGAACAAGGGGACACAATCTGAAGTTAGTTGGGGGAAAGATCAAACACAACATGAGAAAATATTATTTTACTGAAAGAGTAGTAGATCCTTGGAACAAACTTCCAGCAGACGTGGTAGATAAATCCACAGCAACTTAATTTAAACATGCCTGGGATAAACATATGTCCATCCTAAGATAAAATACAGAAAATAGTATAAGGGCAGACTAGATGGACCATGAGGTCTTTTTCTGCCGTCAGTCTTCTATGTTTCTATGTTTCTATATTTCTATTATAATGCCAAAAAGTCAAGTGTTTCCATTTTATTATCCACCTCTGTATAGGCAGATCCTTCTATCTTGTCTTAGAATGCTGAACATATCTCTTTCCATGGCTCCTTGTGCCACTCGCTTTTGTGTCGATTGTGAAGTTAGTTTCCATGTTTCACCGGCATATGTTAGAGCAGGTAGCACGCACCGATCGAAAACTTTTGTCCTCAGGTATAAAGGGAGGTTGTTCTTGAAAATTATGCTTAGCACCGATATCTGTGGAACTTTTAACGTGAGAAAAAGAACAGCTGAGAGACTCCTAGTCTTGTAATGAAAAAAGGCAGCATTGAAGCTGGGAATGTAAATGGAACTTGATGATAGGTAGGTAGGTAGATGATAGACTAGAATAGATAAGATGTATTAAATATGATTTAATATATAGACATAGATAGATATAAATATAGGCAGACAGACACAGACAGACAATAAATATAGATATAGTCAGATAGATAGAAAGAGACAGATGATAGATAGATGATAGATAGATAGATAGATAGATAGATAGATAGATAGATAGATAGATAGATAGATAGATAGATAGATAGATAGATAGATTAGATAGATAGATAGATAGATAGATAGATAGATAGATAGATAGATAGATAGATAGATAGATAGATAGATAGATAGATAGATAGATAGATAGATACAGATAGATAGGCTAGGTAGGATAGATAGACAGACAGATGGTAAATAAATATAGATACAGACAGACAGAGACAGACAGATGATAGATAGATAGATAGATAGATAGATAGATAGATAGATAGATAGATAGATAGATGATAGATAGATAGATGATAGATAGATAGATAGATAGATAGATAGATAGATAGAGAGAGAGAGAGAGAGAGAGAGAGAGAGAGAGAGAGAGATAGAGATAGATTGGATAGGTAGGATAGATAGACAGACAGATGGTAAATAAATATAGATACAGACAGACAGATACAGACAGATGATAGTTAGATAGACACCCAGACAGATGATAGATAGATAGATAGATAGATAGATAGATAGATAGATAGATAGATAGATAGATGATAGATAGATAGATAGATAGATAGATAGATAGATAGATAGATAGATAGATAGATAGAGATACAGATAGATAGTATAGGTAGGATAGATAGACAGACAGATGGTAAATAAATATAGATACAGACAGACAGAGACAGACAGATGATAGATAGATAGATAGATGATAAATAGATAGATAGATGATAGAGAGAGAGAGAGAGAGAGAGAGAGAGAGAGAGAGAGAGAGAGAGAGATAGAGATAGATTGGATAGGTAGGATAGATAGACAGACAGATGGTAAATAAATATAGATACAGACAGACAGAGACAGACAGATGATAGTTAGATAGACACCCAGACAGATGATAGATAGATAGATGATAGATGGATAGATAGACAGACAGATAGGCAGGCAGGCAGGCAGACAAATAAGTAGATGATAGAGAGAAGACCTAAAATATCAGTAGATAAACAGCATATAGATGGATAAAGTCACTTTTCGCAGTGTTGTAGAAACTTCCAACAGTGACTAAAGGAGTGCTTGTAAGACAACCATTCCCACAACCCACTAAGCACAAACAACAGATAATTCTCCCTCTGACATTTTTCATTAAACCCCAAAGCCTTTTTCAGAGCTTAAGGGCTTCAAATTACCTGATAATTAATATTTCCATTACACTGGCATTAAAGAAACCCAGGCTCTGCAAAGCCTCTAATTGAAATATATTTTGGGGGGATGTAATAAATAGAAAGCCATCACAAAAACAGAACAGAAACAACCTTTATTAAAACGGATTCAAAGTCAGAGAAAGTTCTTTCCAACAATAATATTGCCGATCGGAATATCAACATATAGAATAAATGATACAAGATTACACAACAGGACCAAGTGTCAAAGTGGAATGCAAGCGACAGGTTAAATGAAAATAATACAATAGGGCAACCTCATGTTTCTGGATCACACCTGTAATTTAGCCCGATCAGACCCATATGTGTAGATCTCACCTGAACTGTTTTATTCAAATAGAAGGCTTAGATATAAGAATAGAATAGAGTACAGTAGAATAGAATAGAATAGAATAGAATAGAATTAGAATTAGAATTATTAGAATTAGGGGAGGGGAGAAGAGAAGAGAGGAGAGGAGAAGAGAAGAGAAGAGAAGAGAAGAGAAGAGAAGAGAAGAGAAAATATGGAATGGAGAATAGAATATAGAAGAGAAGAGAAGAATCATAGAGGAGAAGAGAAGAGAAAATATGGAATGGAGAATAGAATATAGAAGAGAAGAAAAGAAAGAGAAGAGAAGAATCATAGAGAAGAAGAGAAGAGAAAATATGGAATGGAGAATAGAATATAGAAGAGAAGAAAAGAAAGAGAAGAGAAGAATCATAAAGAAGAGAAGAGAAAATATGGAATGGAGAATAGAATATAGAAGAGAAGAAAAGAAAAGAAAGAGAAGAGAAGAGAAGAATCATAGAGGAGAAGAAAAGAGAAAATATGGAATGGAGAATAGAATATAGAAGAGAAGAAAAGAAAGAGAAGAGAAGAGAAGAATCATAGAGGAGAAGAGAAGAGAAAATATGGAATGGAGAATAGAATATAGAAGAGAAGAAAAGAAAGAGAAGAGAAGAATCATAGAGAAGAAGAGAAGAGAAAATATGGAATGGAGAATAGAATATAGAAGAGAAGAAAAGAAAGAGAAGAGAAGAGAATAATCATAGAGGAGAAGAAAAGAGAAAATATGGAATGGAGAATAGAATATAGAAGAGAAGAAAAGAAAGAGAAGAGTTCTTAACAGTTAACAGTTGTTAAACAAATCATTGTGCTTGTTAAATTAGGAGCAGGGTCGGTCGTTAAGTGAATTTGGCTCCCACCATTGACTTTGCTTGTCCAAGGGTTACTCAAAATTTCCGCTAACAGTTCTCCAGAACCCGCTGGATTTCATCCCTGATTGGGAGGAACTCTGGAGTATACACGTTCTATTTTCTATTGCTGGGCTGAGCAACATTGCCAAGAAAGGCTTCAAGAGTTGTTAACCTAATCCTACGTAGCTTCTGCTCCGGTAAACTCACACTACTAACCAGAGCCTACAAAACTTTCGCCAGACCAATCCTGGAATACAGCTCATCTGTCTGGAACCCACAACGCATTTCGGAGATAAAATGTCTACAGTTATTTTACCAGAAGAGCCCTCCACTCCTCCACTCGCAACCAGACTTACAATCCTAGGTTGAAAAAGCTTAGAACTACGTCATCTTAAACATGACCTAAGCATAGCCCATAAAATCATCTGCTACAACGTCCTTCCTTTCAACGACTACTTCAGCTTCAACCACAACATGAGCACACAACAGATATAAGTAAACCTGTTGTGGTTAGCTCTGGCCCAGCTCCTGCTCGGCTGATGAAGGCTCCTCTGACCAAGAAGACATGAGTGACAGGGAGGAGGAGAGTGTGGCAGACAGCTCAGAAAGAGATCAATTATCTCTCTCCTCCTTGGATTCGGAACAAGAGTTAATGATACAGCCACGCATGCGGAGAGCGATGCATAGGCAGCAACAACTGAGAGATTATTATCAAAGAAAATGAGGCCACCTGTGGTTGGATGGGGCTGTGGTCATTAGTGAGGCTGCTATAAATAGCAGCCTGTGGGTTTGGCCATTGTGGAGGATTATCTGATCCTTGTGTTTCATGACTGCTTTACTGACTTTGACCTTTTGTGTGCTGATTTTTCCCCGCTTTGAAACTAAACCAGAGCAAAGTGTGTTTCACTTTGTGAAAGAAGGACTGTGAATTGCCTCACAGCTGCAAGCTAAGTATCACAGAACTGTTAAGGGACTTGTACAAATTACCAGTTTGTTTGGAGACGAGTGCTCTTTGCTATACAAAAAGAGTGCTTATTTTATTTGAATTTTTGGTATAAAGAACATTGTTTTGAATTTTCAAATGTGTGTGTGTCTGAAATTTGTACCTGTGAATTTTCGGGAGGATTCTACCAGAGAGCTCGACAGAACAAAACCGCTCCAAACTTGACTGCAGGAAATACGAGTTTAGTAGCCGAGTAGTTGATGCATGGAACTCACTACCAGGCTCTGTAGTATCATCCCCTAACCCCCAAAACGTTACCCTTAGACTGTCCACTCTTGACCTCTCCCGATTCCTAAGAGGTCAGTAAGGGGCGTGCATAAGTGCACCAGCGTGCCTTCCATCCCCTGTCCTAATGTTTCTCTTTTACTAGCATCATGTATATAAATATTATATCTTTGTAGACCATCAATACACACGTGACAAAAACAAATAAATAAATAAATAAAATAGATCACCCCCATGGTAGAAGCGGGAGGCAGAGAAAAATAAGGGATTAACTCACGTTCGTGCCATTTTTTACCTTATTTTGACTAGCCTGCTGCTGCCTGCCAATGAATTTTTTTTTTCTGGGAACAGATGTTGGAAGCCACAATAGCCAGGCTGAGCCTTAATTTTCCCTCCAGCCTGGCCATTGTAAGTGATCAAGGCAATGTTGCAACGTTTCCATTATGACTCGGGGGCAATTTGGTTTGTTTGATGGGAAGCAAAGTACATCGGCTCTCGGCGGGGGTCAGTTTTCAGTACTGCCTTGTCCGCAGGCTGCCTTTTCCTTTCCAGGGGCTCTGATATAATTTATCCTTGATGGACCCTGATTGCAGAGGATGCCAACTAAGCTGGCCTTTATTCTCCATCCACCGAACAAATAAATTCAGGGCCAAAGTTAAAACTCCTACTGCAGTGCCTTACCACGTGTAGATGTTGGCCAAGGCAAATTAAAGGTAGTTTATTTGGTTTGACGCATTAGGCAACTCGTTTCTGGACGGTGCTTTTTTTTATTAAAAAAAATTGTGCTTCTAAACTGCCAAATGATAACTGCCCTCCGATTAGATGATTAAAATTACTGATAACCCACCTATGCCGCCAGGCTTGGGGGACTTAACTGACCCTTAGCTGTTTCATGTTATGTATGGTTTATTTGGATGGTATGACTGTTTTATAATGGGTTTTTATAATTGTGTTTAATATTAGATTTGTGCTTTGTATTTTGTTGTGAGCCGCTCCGAGTCTTCGGAGAGGGGCGGCATACAAGTCTAATAAATTATTGTTGTTGTTGTTGTTGTTAAAATAGGTATTTAAAATACTGGGGGTTGTCTTTCGGAAGATATATTCAGCAGGAAAGGAGGAGGGAGGGTAGGAAGGAAGGAAGGAAAAAAGGAAAGGAAAGGAAGAGGAATAGAGAGAAGGAAGGAAGGAGGGAGGGAGGAAAGAGGGAGGGAGGGAGGAAGGAAGGAAAGGAAGAGGAATAGAGAGAAGGAAGGAAGGGAGGAAGGAAGGAAGGAAAGAGGGAGGGGGGGAAGAAAAAAAGGAAAGGAAGAGGAATAGAGAGAAGGAAGGAAGGAAGGAAAGAGGGAGGGAGGGAAGGAAGGAGAGAGAGAGAGAAAGGAAGGAAAGAAGAAAGAAACAAAGAAAGAAAGAAAGAAAGAAAGCAGGAAAGGAGGAGGGAGGGTAGGAAGGAAGGAAAAAAGGAAAAAAGGAAAGGAAGAGGAATAGAGAGAAGGAAGGAAGGAAGGAAGGAAGGAAGGAAGGAAGGAAGGAAGGAAGGAAAGAAGGAGAGCAGAGCCGAGACCAGTAATCCAGGAAGTGACAGCCACCAGTCAGCTGGAGCTGTGCACGCATCTTCATTTCCGCCAGTGGAACTGCGTTCTACCCCGTCCTGCCTGTTGGAGCATTCACAACTTCAGGAGGCAAGTTGTTGCACTGATCAACCATTCTGACTGTCACGAAATTTCTCCTTAGTTCTAAGTTATTTCTCTCCTTGTTTAGTTTCCACCCACTGCTTCTTGTTCTACCCTCAGGTGCTTTTGGAGAATAGGTTGACTCCTTCTTCTTTGTGGCAACCCCTGTGATATTGGAAGACTGCTATCATGTCTCCCCTGGTCCTTCTTTTCATTAAACTAGACATGCCCAGTTCCTGCAACCGTTCTTCCTATGTTTTAGCCTCCAGTCCCCTAATCATCTTTGTCGCTCTTCTCTGCACTTTTTCTAGAGTCTCAACATCTTTTTTTGCATCGTGGTGACCAAAGCTGAATGCGATATTCCATTTTTATGCAGCTCATGGCCACCAGAAGTTATGAGCTGTATCTTTCTTTAGCTGTTTGTAATGCAGCTTGACAATGCAATATCAGTTTCATTGGCTCGGCACCTCAGGCCACAAGGAAAGTGCCTTTCAATTACCATAGATCAGTGTGCTAATAAACTTCTCATCAAATCAAGTGTCAACCAATGTTTCATTCGCATCGGGAGAGAGCCTGTTTTCATCCACTCGCTCGTCTGAGTAATGGCTTGGAAAAAGTAGATTCCCTTTGCTGTTTTCCAAGCAGATAATTCGCCAAGTTTTTCAAAGGTACATTTAAAATGTGTGTGTGTTTTTTGAATTACCACATTCTTTTTATAAACTAAAGGAATTATAACGTGCTTAGCATCACCGGTTAGGTCCCACAGAGTTGGCCTTCTCCGGGTCCCATCGACTAAACAATGTCATTTGGCGGGTCCCCAGGGAAGAGCCTTCTCTGTGGCGGCCCCGACCCTCTGGAACCAGCTCCCCACTGAGATCAGAACTGCCCCCACCCTCCTTGCCTTTCGTAAAGTTCTTAAGACCCATCTCTGCCGTCAGGCATGGGGGAACTGAGACATCTCCCCCGGGCTTATACAGTTTATACATGGTATGTTTGTGTGCATGCTTGCGTTTAATAATGGGGTTTTTAGTGTTTTTTAAATTATTAGATTTGTTCCTACATTGTCTTTGTTATTGTTGTGAGCCGCCCCGAGTCTACGGAGAGGGGAGGCATACAAATCTAATTAATAATAATAATCATCATCATCATCATCATCATCATCATCATCATCATCACCACTACGGTTTTAGTTTCCAACTGTCACATATGCGATGGATAGTTTATTTGCAGATTTACAGATTACTGTACTAAAGTTGGAAGGGACCTTCTAGGTCATCTAGTCCAACCCCTGCTCTAGCAGGAATCCCTACACCACTTCAGATAAATGGCAGTCCAATCCAGAATATCTCCAGGACCGCCTTCTGCCGCACGAATCCCAGCGACCGATTAGGTCCCACAGAGTTGGCCTTCTCCGGGTCCCGTCGACTAAACAATGTCGGATGGCGGGACCCAGGGCAAAAGCCTTCTCTGTGGCGGCCCCGACCCTCTGGAACCAGCTCCCCTCGGAGATTAGGATTGCCCCCACCCTCCTTGCCTTTCGCAAACATCTTAAAACCCACCTCTGCCGTCAGGCATGGGGGAACTGAGATAGCTTCCCCAGGCCTATATTGTTTATGTATGGTATGTTGGGTGCATGTTTTTTTAAATTATGGGTTTTTAGTTTTAAATATTAGATTTGTATTGTATATTGTTTTCTATTACTGCTGTGAGCCGCCCCGAGTCTACAGAGAGGGGTGGCATACAAATTTAATAAATAATAATAAAATAATAATAATAATAATTTCCTGACCTCAGGTGGCCCGATAGGTCCATTTTTGCCCTCTGCAGGCTCCAGAGGTTTCCCTAGAGCCTGGGGAGGCCAAAAACACCATCTCCTGCCTCCTGGAACCTGTACAGGCAGTCCTCAACTCCCCGTTGTTTTTAGCATTTAGACTTATACACCGCTTCGCAGTGCTTTACAACCCTCTCTAAGTGGTTTACAGAGAGTAAACCTATTGCCCCCAACAATCTGGGTCCTCATTTTACCGACCTTGGAAGGATGGAAGGATGAGTCAACCTTGAGCCTACTGAGATTTGATCTGCCGAACTGCTGGCAGCCGATAATCAGAAAAAACAATATCTAAGTATTTAAGCCTTAAACAAGATCTAATTATTGCCCACAAGATCATATACTGCAACGTCCTGCCTGTCGGCGACTACTTCAGCTTCAACCACAACAACACAAGAGCACACAACAGATTTAAACTTAATATTAACCGCTCCAAACTTGACTGTAAAAAATATGACTTCAGTAACCGAGTTGTCGAAGCGTGGAACTCATTACCGGACTCCATAGTGTCATCCCCAAACCCCCAACACTTTACCCTTAGATTATCTACGGTTGAGCTCTCCAGATTCCTAAGAGGTCAGTAAGGGGCGAGTACAAGTGCACTAGAGTGCCTTCCGTCCCCTGTCCTATTGCTCTCCTATATCTCCTATACCTTTCTTCTATTCCTATATCTCTTCTTCTATTCTTTCATTGATATGTTCTATTACTATACCTTCTTTTCTATTATTTCTTAGATATATTTTACAATGAGTATCTCCTCTATAACCTTCATCATGTATTTTACTATGTGTATATAGATATATACCCACTAAAACCCTCATTGTGTATTGGACAAAATTAATTAATTAATTAATTAATTAATTAATTAATTAATTAATTAATTAATAGTAGCTTGTAGTTCTGCACTCTAACCACTGCACTACCAAGGCTCTCTCTCTCCTATCTATCTATCTTTCTATCTATCTATCTATCTATCTATCTATCTATCTATCTATAATCCATCTATCCATCCATCTATCTATTTATTTATCTATCTATCTATACTCTATCTCTCTGTCTGTCTCTGTCTATCTGTCTGTCTGTCTGTCTCTCTCTCTCTTTCTCTCTCATATATATGTCCATTCCATTCCATTCCATTCCATATATTCTATTCTATTCTATTTATTATTTATTAATTGGATTTATGTGCTGCCCTTCTCCGAGGATTCGGTGCGGCTTACAGCATGTACTAGAAAAAAAAATACTGTACAATAAAATTGTCAGTATTTTAATACAGTAAAATTACAGTTATATTTTAGTTTTTTTGTTTGACTTTGGTATAATATCCAGAGCAATTTTATCCTGTCATTCTTTTTAATTGAACTGCTCTGGGCACAGGTGGCTTTAATCAAGGGCAGCCGTAAATTTTGTCACTAAATTTATGGGTGGATTTACTCTTGCTTCTCGGCTTATCTTTTTTTGTTTTTAAATGTTCACTGTTAAGTTTTATAGCTCGTCCAAGGTCTTGGCTGTGGGGGCAAGGAACCCTCTCTCCAAGATTGGGAACAGCTGTTTCAGAGGATGTGGGAGAAACTTCACAGGGTTTTTTTCCCCCCCTTTGCATAACCTTCGGAGTTGGCTTTATTAGAAATTGCAAACTCCTTGAGCTTGTTTGGAGCTCAGCTATCGTATACAGTGAAAAGTAAAGGAAACGAAATAAACAAACCCCAAAACACAAAGAATTCACCCCAAATAGGAGAAATATTATATTTCAGATAAAAGATATAGCAAAAAAGAATATATTTTTTTCTTGATTGATGATTATCTGATAAATTGTAAAATGTAAACATAATTAAGATATACAAATATATACAACAAATTTTGAAAAGCCGCAGTTTTAGCAGTCAACAGTACAGTTGACAACTCGTTTTGTTTATGTGTGTGTAATGTTTTATTTTATTTTTATTTATTTTATTTATTTATTGGATATGTATGATTGGTTTTTAAAATAAGGGTTTTTAGCTTCTTTAGTATTGGATCGTCGCACGTTGTTTTTATTACTGTTGTTAGCCGCCCCAAGTCTACGGAGAGGGGCGGCTTACAAATCCAATAAAATGAAATGAAATGAAATGGATTTGTATGCCGCCCCTCTCCGCAGACTCGGGGCGGCTAACAACAGTGATAAAAAAACAGTACGTAACAATCCAATACTAAACAACTAGTTTTTTGTTAGTTTCTTACTATTGTTTGTTTTTGTTGCTTTTTTTCTTTAATGTATTAAACTAATAAGGATTATTTTATAGAAATTGCAAACTCTTTGTCTGAGAAACTCTTGGTCTGAGAAAGATTGTGGACCAAAACAGAGGAGCGGGGGGGATTGTGCTCACATGGACTATGGGTGGGGTCGCATTGAATTATGGGCATTCAAGCATGTGCAATAGCCATATACACACACGGCACACAAAAAAAGGTTCGCCATCCCTGTGTTAGATCCTTCATCCCTGACTATGAGCTAAGTAGGTTGCGTTGATGGAAGTTTTATTTATTTTTTATTTATTTATTTTGTCCAATACACAATGAGGGTTTTAGTGGGTATATATCAATATACACATAGTAAAATACATGATGAAGGTTATAGAGGAGATACTCTTAGTAAAATATATCTAAGAAATAATAGAAAAGAAGATATAGGAATAGAATATATCAATGAAAGAATAGAAGAAGAGATATAGGAATAGAGGAAAGGTATAGGAGATATAGGAGAGCAATAGGACAGGGGATGGAAGGCACTCTAGTGCACTTGTACTCGCCCCTTACTGACCTCTTAGGAATCTGGATAGGTCAACCGTAGATAATCTAAGGGTAAAGTGTTGGGGGTTTGGGGATGACACTATGGAGTCTGCTAATGAGTTCCACGCTTCGACAACTTGGTTACTGAAGTCATATTTTTTACAGTCAAGTTTGGAGCGGTTAATATTAAGTTTAAATCTGTTGTGTGCTCTTGTGTTGTTGTGGTTGAAGCTGAAGTAGTCGCCGACAGGCAGGACGTTGCAGCATATGATCTTGTGAGCAATACTTAGATCTTGTTTAAGGCATCTTAGTTCTAAACTTTCTAGGCCCAGGATTGAAAGTCTAGTCTCATAGGGTATTCTATTTCGAGTGGAGGAGTGAAGGGCTCTTCTGGTGAAGTATCTTTGGACATTTTCAAGGGTGTTAATGTCTGAGATGCGGTATGGGTTCCAAACAGATGAGCTGTATTCAAGGATGGTTCTGGCAAAAGTTTTGTAAGCTCTGGTAAGTAGTGTGAGATTGCCAGAGCAGAAGCTACGTAGGATTAGGTTTACAACTCTTGAAGCCTTCTTGGCTATATTGTTGCAGTGGGCTTTGGCACTTAGATCTTTTGTTATTAGTATGCCAAGGTGTTTAACCGAGTGGGGATTATCTGTAATAATTTGATTATTCAGTTCGTATTTGGAGTTCAGATTCTTCTTCCCAATATGTAGGACAGAGCATTTGCTAGTTGAGATTTGGAGTTGCCATGTGTTAGACCACTCAGAAACAGCGTCAAGGTCTTTTTGGAGAGTAGTTATGTTATCGGTGGTGTTGAAGAGTTTTACATCATCGGCGAAGAGGACACAGTTGCTTGTGATGTAATCGCAAAGGTCAGGAATTCAGAAATTAGGTCAAGGTGGGAATCCATCGATCCATTGAGTGGAAATTTACTGTCAAGGTTTGGCAATTGTTTGCCCGCATTTGCCACCACAAAATGTCTCCGTTTACGGGAAGTGATAAGGTATTGGACTACGGATCAGTTCTGTGTGTTCTCCTGCTGTTTGCTTCCTTTTGTTTGTTTATCTATCATGTGTTCTTAGCCATGAAGCCAAACCATCTATTTGCTAATCTTTGAGACCCAAGATTAGAGTGACTGTAATACCTGTGTTTCCCTGGAAAAAAAAAAGACCAGATCTTATATTAATTTTTTCTCCAAAAGATGCATTAGGGCTTAATTTTGTTAGCTTATTTTCAGGAAAATACGGTGATAAATGCGTCCGTCTGGCTCACGATTTTAACTGGGGGTAGGGCTTATATTATTACAATCCTAGGTTTATAAAGTTTAGAACTACATCGCCTTAAACACGATCTAAGCATAGCTCATAGAATCATAGGCTACGACATCCTTCCCATCAACGACTACTTCAGCTTCAACCACAACAACATATGAGCACACAAAAACCTTAATGTAAACCGCTCTAAACTCGACTGCAGGAAATACGACTTTAGTAATCGAGTAGTAGATGCATGGAACTCAGTACCTGATTCTATAATATCATCACCTAACCCCCAAAACCTTACCCTTAAACTGTCCACTGTTGACCTCTCCCAATTCCTAAGAGGTCAGTAAGGGGCGTGCATAAGTGCACCAGTGTGCCTTCCGTCCCCTGTCCTAAGGTTTCTTTATATTTTTTTACTAGTATCATGCATATGAATATTATTATATCTAATGTTTTTTTCTTATTTTTCTTTTTACTAGTATATGTATATATATATTATTATATCTTTACATACCTCCAATATGTACTTGACAAAACAAATAAATAAATAACATAAATAAAATAAAATAAATTATATTTATTTTAGGGGTAGGGCCACGACCACTCAGCAACCAAATTTTGCTAAAATTTTTGAAGCTCACCCCTGATCCTAAGTATGAAAAACGATATTAAGACACCTTTTTTCAATGTAACTTTCAACAGTCACTAAACGAACTGTTGTAAGTTGAAGTCTTTCTATATTTTATCCATGACTATATAACTCTGCATTACACTTGAAGTACAAACGAAAGACAATTTTTACTGGTTTAGGCTCCACTCTGTCTAGATATACACTGCTCAAATAACAAATCCTAGATCTGAATGAATGAAATGTTCTCATTGAATACTTTCTTCCGTACAAAGTTGAATGTGCACAACAGCAGGTGAAATTGATGGTCAATCGGTGTTGCTTCCTAAGTGGACAGTTTGATTTCACAGAAGTTTGATTTACTTGGAGTTATATTCTGTTGTTTAAGTGTTTTGAGCAGTATAATTTGGAAAGAAAGAGGAGGTTATTTCTGTGTAAACATTGTTTATTTATTTATTTATTCATTTGTCCAATACATAAGTACATAGGAAGAAAAATAGACATGTAGTAATATATATAAGGGTAAAAGGGTAAAAGATATATATGAAAGGAAGACAATATATATGAAAAGCGAGAGAAAGGAAAGACAATTGGACAGGGGACGAAAGGCACACTAGCGCACTTATGTACGTCCCTTACTGGCCTCTTAGGAACCTGGAGAGGTCAATCGTGGGTAGTCTAAGGGAGAAATGTTGGGGGTTAGGGGTTGAGACGATTGAGTCCGGTAATGAGTTCCACGCTTCGATAACTCGATTGTTGAAATCATATTTATTACAGTCAAGTTTGGAGCGGTTCGTATTAAGTTTGAATCTGTTGCAAGCTCTTGTGTTGTTGCTGTTAAAGCTGAAGTAGTCATTGACCGGTAGGACGTTGCAGCATATGATCTTGTGGGCAATACTCAGTTCGTGTTTTAGGCGCCGCAGTTCTAGGCTATCTAGGCCCAGGATTGTTAGTCTATTTTCGTAGGATATTCTGTTTCGAGTGGAGGAGTGAAGGGCTCTTCTGGTGAAATATCTTTGGACATTTTCAAGGGTGTTGATGTCTAAGACCGAATTCCCACATTCTACTGAGGCATAGGATGGTTTGTTTGTTTGGTCTGGTTGAGTGAGATAGCAGATATTTGTATTTGCTCATGTAGCAGAGGTTAAGCAAGCAAGTCGAAGCCAGCGATATTCTCTGGTTTTTAAAAAGAGGTGAAGACAGCTAAAAGCTTATATGCGGTACATTGCTCAACAGTAGTAACTGTAAGAGGCATAGTTCCCTCTAAGCTGAGCAGTGAGCAATCGCTCACTTAAAAATCATCATCAACTCAGAGTTTTCCAAACCTACCCAGAAGCCGAGAGGGAAAGAGTGAGAGGGAAGGAGAGAGAGAGGAAGAGAGGAAGAGAGAGAAACAGATAGAAAAAAGAGAGGAAGGAAAAGAGAAAGAAAAAGAATGAGAGTAAGGAAGAGAGAAAGAAAATAAAAATCTAGTTTGAAACTAGCTCAACTATTTAAGTGGCATTTTGATATTGATAGAGTTGCCCTATTATGAGCTCACTGTTACAGACACACAGTACAGTATTTAATTTTGAAATTCTCTGAGGCAAAACAGGGTGGGTTTTTTATTTGTTTGTTTGTTTGTTTGTTTGTTTGTTTGTTTGTTTGTTTGTTTGTTTGTTTGTTTATTATTTCTGTGCTGCCCAGTCCCAAAGGGACTGCCGCTGAGACACTATACTTTTCCGCCCACCCCCCAAAAAAATTAGAGGGAACACTGGTAAGAGGGATCTTTAATGAACTATGCTCTGATG
Organism: Erythrolamprus reginae; assembly: GCF_031021105.1. Taxonomy (NCBI): domain Eukaryota; kingdom Metazoa; phylum Chordata; class Lepidosauria; order Squamata; family Dipsadidae; genus Erythrolamprus; species Erythrolamprus reginae. The sequence goes on from NC_091956.1 coordinate 6,233,338, forward strand.
CTAAGGAGTTAGATGTTCTATTCCCCCTCCCCATCTGAAGAGAACTCTGTTCCAACTGCCAGTAGGCATGGCCAGCACGTGACTCATCGGGCTTGCGGGCTGGGAGTTTAGACATTCTACTCCATGCTAAAGAGTTCAGTTTCATTGCTCAGCTAATACAGCGGTACCTCTACCTATAAACGCCTCTACTTACGAACTTTTCTAGATAAGAACCGGGTGTTCAAGGGTTTTTTGCCTCTTCTCAAGAACCATTTTCCACTTACAAACCCGAGCCTCCGAAACTGTAACCAGAAAAGGCAGGGAGAAGCCTCCGTGGGGCTCCTTTAGGAATCTCCTGGGAGGTAACATGGCTGGAAATGGCGGGGAGAAGCCTCTGTGGGACCTCTCTAGGAATCTTCTGGGAGGAAACAGGGCTGGAAAAGGCAGGGAGAAGCCTCTGTGGGGCCTCTCTAGGAATCTCCTGGGAGGAAACAGGGCCGGAAAAGGTGGGGAGAAGCCTCTGTGGGACCTCTCTATTAATCTCCTGGGAGGAAACAGGGCTAGAAAAGGCAGGGAGAAGCCTCCATGGGGCCTCTCTAAGAATCTCCTGGGAGGAAACGGGGCTGGAAAAGGCAGGGAGAAGCTTCTGTGGGGCCTCTCAAGGAATCTCCTGGGAGGAAACAGGGCCTCCACTATCCCTATGGTTTCCCCAGACGCACGCATTATTTGCTTTTACATTGATTCCCATGGGAAAAATTGCTTCTTCTTACAAACTTTTCTACTTAAGAACCTGGTCACGGAACAAATTAAGTTCGTAAGTAGAGGTACCACTGTAGTTACGTATAAAGCAATAAAGGCAGGAAAAAAATCTCATAAGAAATGAATAAAATGACATTCATTTATGATTTAGATTAATAAGGTGTATCTGAACCCTCTTCTATAGCCACTTTCAAATTAATCTAGATTGTGGTCGAATACACTGTTTTCTCAAAAGTAATGTTCTATGGCAGTTAATATAAAGATCATGGCTAGATTGTGCTAATTTCTGCTTGGTGATCATGATTTAAGAAAGCTCAGCCAATCTGCTGTTCCTACTTAATTGAACCCAATTTTTTATTATTATTATTATTATTATTATTATTATTATTATTTATTAGATTTGTATGCCGCCCCTCTCCTTAGACTCGGCGTGGCTCACAGCAACAATAAAACAATGGATGACAAATCTAATAATTTAAAAAACATTAAAAACCCCATTATTAAAGCAATCATACACACAGACATACCATACATAAATTGTATAGGCCCGGGGGAGATGTCTCAATTCCCCCATGCCTGACAGCAGAGGTGGGTTTTAAGGAGTTTATGAAAGGCAAGGAGGGTGGGGGCAGTTCTAATCTCCGGGGGGAGCTGGTTCCAGAAGTCGGGGCCACCACAGAGAAGGTTCTTCCCCTGGGTCCCGCCAAACGACATTGTTTAGTCGACGGGACCCGGAGAAGGCCAATGCTGTGGGACCTAATCGGTCGCTGGGATTCATGCGGCAGAACATATTATATATTAGCCATTTGTTAACAAGTCCTTTGACACACACATGCATCACAACGTTTTCTCTCGAGCATTATTAATTGAGGCGGATTTTGTTCAATCCAGAAGTAAAAAAGCTTCTAAAATCAAATGATGATGACCAACACAAGTCTACCCCCTTCAGGGCATTGCAGGTATAACACACTATCTCTTCTTCTTTTTCCCTCAATACAAACAAGGTTATCTAATGTCCAGCTTGTGAATAGGAATCTCCATATAAATGCATTAAGATTGTTAAAAGAACAAGTTGCAAAAAACAAGAATTGTTCTGGATGTTTAACATCTACTGTAAATATCAATGTTGGCTTGCCAACCAACTGGTGTTGTGTTACACAAAAGGGAGGGTTGCTGTGTGCGGTGAGTATACACAGGCATACAGAGTAACAGAATAGGAAGGGGCCTTGTAGGTCATCTAGTCTGACCCCCTGCTCAAGCAGTTGTCCCTACACTGTTTCCGGCAAATGGCAGTCCAAATTCCAGTAGATGGTTTTCCATAAATTGCAGATGCACTTGTGCTTTTATATGCATAGAACAACTTTAACTTGATTAGTGATTTTTTTTACATTTTTAGCCCATTATTTTTTTATAAATAATTCAAGACAGAATGCATACCTAATGTTCCTTCCTCCTTCTATCATTCACACAACAACCCTGTAAAAGGTATTAAAATACAGTGGTACCTCAACCTAAGAATGCCTCTACTTACGAACTTTTTAAGATAAGAACTGGGTGTTCGGAGAAGGGCGGCATACAAATCTAATAAATTATTGTTGTTGTTGTTGTTGTTGCTATTTTGCCTCTTCTCAAGAACCATTTTCCACTTACAAACCCGAGCCTCCGAAATTGTAACCGGAAAAGGCAGGGAGAAGCCTCTGTGGGGCCTCTCTAAGAATCTCCTGGGAGAAAACAGGGCTGGAAAAGGCAGGGAGAAGCCTCTGTGGGGCCTCTCTAGGAATCTCCTGGGAGGAAACAGAGCCAGAAAAGGCAGGGAGAAGCCTCTGTAGGGCTTCTCTAGGAATCTCCTGGGAGGAAACAGGGCCAGAAAAGGCAGGGAGAAGCCTCTGTGGGGCCTCTCTAAGAATCTCCTGGGAGAAAACAGGGCCAGAAAGGGCAGGGAGAAGCCTCCATGGGGCCTCTCTAGGAATCTCCTGGGAGGAAACAGAGCCAGAAAAGGTGGGGAGAAGCCTCTGTGGGGCCTCTCTGGCAATCTCCTGGGAGGAAACAGGGCCGGAAAAGGCAGGGAGAAGCCTCTGTGGGGCCTCTCTAAGAATCTCCTGGGAGAAAACAGGGCCAGAAAAAGTGGGGAGAAGACTCTGTGGGGCCTCTCTAGGAACCTCCTGGGAAGAAACAGTGTCAGAAAGGGCAGAGAGAAGCCTCTTTGGGGCCTCTAGGAATCTCCTGGGAGGAAACAGGACCTCCACCCTCCCTGTGGTTTCCCCAATCGCATGCCTTATTTGCTTTTACATTGATTCCTATGGGGAAAACTTTTCTGCTTAAGAACCTGGTCACGGAACGAATTAAGTTCGTAAGTAGAGGTACCACTGTACTTTTAAGTTTATTCCTTCCTTCCTGAAAAGGATTCAACTGACTTTCTGTTCCATTTTTCTCCGTTTGTGATTTGCGCTGCCTCCCTCTACGCAGTTTCATGTGAGTTATGATGGTCGCTGTGAACTTTAATGCTTGCTGGTTATTGGCTTCTTGGTTTTGCTGTGTTTACTGAGCTTCTTTATGTTTCTTTGTTCCCTCAAGGAGCAAAGCTTCTTTCTTATATGTTTTACTTTCAATTTCTGGAGAACAGTGTCAACACCTGAGCTGAGCCGGCTCTTAATCATTTTGACAGTTGAATTGTTTCTATCTTCCCCATGCTGCCTCTTCCTTGTTTTGTATTTTCCAACTTTGTTCTACATCCAGGTGTGTTGTCACTAGCTTGTTATTATATACTGCCTAGAGAGGTTTGGCTTTTTTCAGTAAATACTGTACTTTTCAGAATACAGTGATACCTCGTCTTACAAACGCCTCGTCATACAAACTTTTCGAGATACAAAACCAGGGTTTAAGATTTTTTGCCTCTTCTTACAAACTATTTTCACCTTACAAACCCACCACCGCCACTGGGATGCCCCATCTACGGACTTCTGTTGCCAGCAAAGCACCCATTTTTGCACTGCTGGGATTCCCCTGAGGCTCCCCTCTATGGGAAACCCCACCTCTAGTCTGGGAATCCCAGCATCACAAAAATGGGCGTTTCGCTGGCAAGGGAAGTCCGGAGGTGGGGTTTCTCAGCGAGGGGAGCCTCAGTGAAATCGCAGCATTGCAAAAACACAGAGGTCCGGAGGTGAGGTTTCGAGGACTTTGGTGTTTTTGTGATGCTGCGATTTCACTGATGCTCCCTTCACTGGGAAACCCCACCTCTGGACTTCCGTTGCCAATGAAGCACTCGTTTTTGCAATGCTGGGATTCCCTGCTGGGATTCCCCTGCAGCATCGCAAAAACACAGAAGTCCAGAGGTGGGGTTTCCCAGGGAGGGGAGCCTCAGGAGAATCCCAGCAGCGCAAAAACGTCCGCTTCAGCTGGCAAAAGGAGTGAATTTTTGGTTTGCACACATTAATCGTTTTTCCATTGATTCCTATGGGAAACATGGTTTTGTCTTACAAACTTTTCACCTTAAGAACCTCATCCCGGAACCAATTAAGTTTGTAAGACAAGGAATCACTGCATAATATCTGGCTAGTGTTCTTAGTCTCGTCAGCTTCCGCACATTATTTTATCCCCAGGTTAGGGCTTAAAAAAAAACACTTATAGAAGTCTTCATAATGCAAAAAGGGAAAACTGTTGTTAATTAGATCAATTCAAAGGAATAAAGAAATATCTATTACATTTGTCTATTTATCTATTTATAAACATTTCAAACTAATAAAATTTGATATTTCTCTCTATATATATTTTAGAAAGAAAAAAATTATTAAGCATTTTTTTTATCCTACCAAATAACAATAGTTTTCCCTTTTTGTATTTTGTATGGAGCGATTGTAGCTCCTCTATATGTTATATGTTTGGTTTGGTTTTTCTGTGTTTGTCTGTAATGTTTGTCCTTTTTTATTTGAAATTTAATAAAAATATTTTAAAAAATTAAAAAAACTTATTAGGGAAGATCATTACACTAAGAACGACAATGGAAGATATATAGATTAGGGGAATTGAAGGCAGAACCATCCCTTTCCCTTGACCCCCCAACAAATGGTACCCAAGGGAACCCTGCCTGCCTCAACCAACATAGAGGTGGCACTTGGACATCCGTTTGTCCAGCCATCCACCCAACAACCTCCTGTATAACAGGGAGCAGGAGTATCTCCTAAGTAGCTGGAGAGAAGAAATAGAGGGAGACTTTTATGAGCCTCGGTGGTGCAGTGGTTAGAGTGCAGTACTGCAAGCTACTTCTGCTGATCCCCGGCTTGCCAGCAGTTTGGCAGATCGAATCCCAGTAGGCTCAAGGTTGACTCAGCCTTCCATCCTTCTAAGATCGATAAAATGCGGACCCAGATTGTTGGGGGCAATAGGCTTACTCTCTGTAAACCACTTAGAGAGGGCTGTAAAGCACGGTGAAGTGGTATATGAGTGGTGTATATTTATTTCAAATGCTCTTTTCCTCAGCGATTGTCAAACTGCATTGATGGGCCTTAAGTATGCAGAAGGCATCATTTTAAATGGATGTTCTGCACTTAAGCCAAGATTTATGGTCTCCCTCTCTCTCTCTCTAAAGCAAGAACTATCTAGAGTCAGAGCTAAATAGATATAAATGAAGCTTTGAGAGTTTGGTAGGGTAATTGGGAAAGGTTTCTAAACTCCATTTCTATCAACTAAGCTGTCAGAAGAAGAAAGATCAATGTAATTTTTATAGGGAGCTGTTTTAATAAATAGAGATATATTGTTCATGGTATACGATTTAGAACAGACAAGGTGAATGTTCAAAGGGGTTCATAATTGAAATCTGTTCTTTTCTGTCTACTTGTGATCAAAGTGGTAATAGAATTTGTTATGGCAAAGAGGTGGCTATTCCTTAGATCCTTGCTTAGTGCAACAAGCAGGTTTTCTTTTTCCTGTTCAATCTTCATCTTTTCCTTTTCCTCCTCTTCCTCCTCCCTTCTTCTTCTTTTTCTCCTCCTCCTCCTCTTCTCCTTCTTCTTCTTCTCCTCCTCCTCCTCCTTCTCCTCCTCTTCTTTTTCTCCTCTTCTCTTCCTCCTCCTTTCTTCTTCTCCTCCTCCTCTTCTCCTTCTTTTGCTTCTCTTCTCTCCCTCCTCCTTTCTTCTTCTTCTTTTCCTCCTCCTCCTCCTCTTCCTTCTCTTCTCCTTCTTCTTCTTCTCGTCCTCCTTTTCCTCCTCTTCTTCTTTTTCTCCTCTTCTCTTCCTCCTCCTTTCTTCTTCTCCTCTTCCTCCTCTCTTCTTCTTCTTTTGAGAGGCTGGAGAACCAACAGCAGAAATTTTGAGTAGTTCACAGAACCGGTAGCAGAAATTTTATATAGTTCAGAGAACCGGTAGTGGAAATGTTGAGTAGTTCGGAAAACCAGTAATTGAAATTTTGAGTAGTTTGGAGAACCGGTAGTGGAAAATTTGAGTAATTCGAAGAACCTGTAGTGGAAATTTTGAGTAGTTTGGAAAACCAGTAATTGAAATTTTGAGTAGTTCGGAGAACCGGTAGTGGAAATTTTGAGTAGTTTGGAAAACCAGTAATTGAAATTTTGAGTAGTTTGGAGAATCGGTAGTGGAAAATTTGAGTAATTCGAAAAACCTGTAGTGGAAATTTTGAGTAGTTCAGAGAACCGGTTTTGGAAATTTTGAGTAGTTCAGAAAATCAGTAGCAGAAATTTTTAGTAGTTCAGAAAATAAGTAGTGGAAATTTTGAGTAATTCAGAGAACAGGTAGCAGAAATTTTGAGTAATTCAGAGAACAGGTAGCATTAATTTTGAGTAATTCAGAGAACAGGTAGCAGAAATTTTGAGTAATTCAGAGAACCGGTAATCGAAATTTTGAGTAGTTTGGAGAACTGGTAGTGGAAATTTTGAGTAGTTCAGAGAACCGGTTTTGGAAATTTTGAGTAGTTCAGAAAATCAGTAGCAGAAATTTTTAGTAGTTCAGAAAATAAGTAGTGGAAATTTTGAGTAATTCAGAGAACAGGTAGCAGAAATTTTGAGTAATTCAGAGAACAGGTAGCATTAATTTTGAGTAATTCAGAGAACAGGTAGCAGAAATTTTGAGTAATTCAGAGAACCAGTAATCGAAATTTTGAGTAGTTTGGAGAACTGGTAGTGGAAATTTTGAGTAGTTCGGAATATAGGTAGCTGAAATTTTTAGTAATTCAGAGAACAAGTAGTGGAAATTTTGAGTAGTTCAGAGAACCAGTAACAGAAATTTTGAGTAATTCGGAGAATCGGTAGCTAAAATTTTGAGTAGTTAAGAGAACGGGTAGTGAAAATTTGAAATAGTTCGGGGAACCAGTAGTGGAAATTTTAAGTAGTCCGGAGAACTGGTAGTGGAAATTTTGAGTAGTTCGGAGAACTGGTAGTGGAAATTTTAAGTAGTCCAGAGAACCGGTAGCAGAAAGTTTGAGTAGTTCGGAGAACTGGTAGTGGAAATTTTGAGTAGTTCGGAGAACCAGTAATTGAAATTTTGAGTAATTCGGAGAACCAGTAGTGAAAATTTTGAGTAGTTCAGAGAACCAGTAGTGGAAATTTTGAGTAGTTCGGAGAACCGGTAGTGGAAAGAGTAGTAGATCCTTGAAAGAGTAGTAGATCCTTGGAACAAACTTCCAGCAGACGTGGTTGGTAAATCCACAGTAACTGAATTTAAACATGCCTGGGATAAACATATATCCATCCTAAGATAAAACACAGGAAATAGTATAAGGGCAGACTAGATGGACCATGAGGTCTTTTTCTGCCGTCAGTCTTCTATGTTTCTATGTTTCTATGTTTCTATGGAAATTTTGAATAGTTCGGAGAACTGGTAGTGGAAATTTTGAATAGTTTGGAGAACCAGTAGTGGAAATTTTGAGTAGTTTGGAGAACCGGTAGTGGAAATTTTGAGTAGTTCGGAGAACCAGTAAATACCACCTCTGATTGCCCCCCCCCCTCCATCTATTCTCTGCCTCACGAGTCCCAGCTGATCAGGAGGAAATAAGGATTTTTCAGTAACCTTCTCCTGGAGTAGAGAGGGGATGGAGATTTTACAGTATCCTTCACCTGCTACAACCCACCAAGCCACACCCACCAAGCCACACCACTGGCATCAACCAGCGAATCCCCATTCATGGCATGCAGACCACACACAAAACTACACCCCCTTGATCCATCTCCCCATGGAACAGGTTCCTGGTGCCCAAAAGGCTGGAGGCCACTGATCTAAGATCTAACTGGATCTGCTCTTTTCTTTCTCTTCAACATTGCAGTGATTATTATAAGTGGCAAATGCATTTTAACCTAAACAAGTGCAAAGTTATGCACATCAGGGCAAAGAACCCCAATTATACCTACCAACCAATGGGGACCAAACTTTCTGAGACAACCCAAGAAAGGGATCTTGGGGTTTTGGTGGACAGCACAATGAAGATGTCAACCCAACGTGCAGCAGCATTAAAAAAAAAAAAAGCAAATTCCATGCTTGGCACGATTAGGAAAGGAATCGAAAATAAATCGGCAAGTGTTGTATTGCCTCTGTACAAATCGATGGTGAGACCACACTTGGAGTCCTGTGTACAGTTCTGGTCACCGCACCTCAAGAAGGATATAATGGAACTGGAAAAGGTGCAAAAAAGGGCAACATGAATGATCAAGGAAATGGAGCCCCTCCCTTATGAAACCAAGTTGCAACGCTTTGGTCTCTTCAGCCTTGAAAGACGGCGTTGAAGGGGTGACTTGATCGAAGTGTATAAAATCACACATGGGATAGAAAAGGTGGATAGAGGAAAATTCTTTTCTCTATCACACAATACTAGGATGAGGGGCCCCTCCTTAAAGCTCATAGGTAAGAAAGTGAGGACAAATCAAGGGAAATATTTCTTTACCCAGAGGGTCCAGAAGAGATCGTGACAGCTGTCAGCCTGGAGAGCTTCAAGGCAGGATTAGACATTCATGATGCCAAATGTATCTGTGGTTATTGAAATGGATGTCCATGTGCCGCCTCTATGTTGGTTGAGGCAGGCAGGATTCCCTTGGGTACTATTTGTTGGGGGTCAAGGGAAAGGGAGGGTCTTGCCTTCTCTTTCTGCTCAAGATCCCCATGGACAATTGGTAGGCCACTGTGTGGCACAGAATGCTGGACTCAATGGGCTTTGGCCTGATTTAGCAGGGCTCTTCTTAGGTTCTTATGCATTAATCCACCTTTCATCTTTTGTTTTGACAGGCAAGGATTACTTCAAAGAAAAAATCTGCAATGAATACAACGCATTCGGGGAAGAGGGTTTTCGCTCCATGTATGTATATTTTTATATATAAAAAGGGTTTTTTTAAATGTTTTATTTTCTCAAAATATAAACATTCCATCTTTCCTTAAATCGTGTGGCCCTTCTCTGGGTCCCGTCAACTATACAATGTCATTTGGCGGGACCTAGGGGAAGAGCCTTCTCTGTGGCGGCCCCGGCCCTCTGGAACCACCTCCCTCCAGAGATCAGAATTGCCCCCACCCTCCTTGCCTTTTGTAAGCTCCTTAAAACCCACCTCTGTCATCTGGCATAGGGGAATTGAGATATTTCTTTCCCCCTAGGCCTATACAATTTATGCATGGTACATTTGTGTGTATGTTTGGTTTTTAATAAGGCCTTTTTTTTAGTTATTTTAAATATTAGATTTGTTATATGCTGTTTTTATTATTGTTGTTAGCCGCCCCTAGTCTACGGAGAGGGGCGGCATACAAATCTAATAAATGAATGAATGAATGAATAAATGAATAAATGAATGAATGAATGAATGGATGGATGGATGGATGGATGGATGGATGGATGGATGGATAGATAGATAGATAGATAGATAGATAGATAGATAGATAGATAGATAGATAGATAGATAGATAAATAAATAAATAGTGCTTGGCCTTATTGCCACACACTTAGGGGACAGAAGGCACTCTGGTGCACTTATGCACGCCCCTTACTGACCTCCTAGGAATCAAACTAGCCAACAGAATTTTAAAACCAGGCATCAAGTCACTTTCGTTTTTAACTTGGCTTTTGCAGATCAATCATCATAAGCAGCAGGAAGTATTCTAATGCCACCTTTGAACAAATCATCAGTCTCGTCGACGACATAGTAGACTTGGCTAAAAAATGTTGTGCCGCAGGAGCCGATCCAGACTGCTATGAAAATGAGGTAAAGGCCAGTGCAGTTTGCGAAGCATCGATCTAACTTTATTTATTTACTTATTTATTTTATCACGTACGTATTGGTGGCATACAAAGATATTATTATTATTATTATTATTATTATTATTATTATTATTATTATTATTATTATTAATTAGATTTGTATGCCGCCCCTCTCCGTAGACTCGGGGCAGCTCACAACAGTAATAGTACAATATACAACAATTCTAATAACAAAAAGTCACTAAAAACCCCTTATTAAAAAGAAACATACACACAAACATACCATGCATAAACTGTATAGGTCCTGGGGAGATGTCTCAGTTCCCCCATGTCTGGCGACAGAGGTGGGTTTTGAGAAGTTTACGAAAGGCAAAGAGGGTGGGGGTAGTTCTAATCTCTGGGGGGAGCTGATTCCAGAGGGTCAGGGCCGCCACAGAGAAGGCTCTTCCCCTGGGTCCCGCCAGATGACATTGTTTAGTCGATGGGACCCTGAGAAGACCAACTCTGTGGGACCTAACCGGTCGCTGGGATTCATGCGGCAGAAGGCGGTCCCGGAGATATTCTGGTCCGATGCCATGAAGGGCTTTATAGGTCATAACCAACACTTTGAATTGTGACCGGAAACTGATCGGCAACCAATGCAGACTGCGGAGTGTTGGTGTAACATGGGCATACCTGGGGAAACCCATGATTACTCTCGCAGCTGCATTCTGCACGATCTGAAGTTTACCCAAATTAGATAATAATTTTATTTAATTAGTCTTATTATTGTAATCTTAATAATTATAATGATCCTAATCTTGCAGATAGAAACATAGAAGACTGACAGCAGAAAAAGACCTCATGATCCATCTAGTCTGCCCTTATACTATTTTTTGTATTTTATCTTAGATGTATTTTAGATGTTTTGTGACGCAGCTAGGTAACGTCATCGGGGCTAGAAGAGAGTGCCGTTTGCACGCATATGAACAGAGAGCAAAGACCATTCCCATCTAGCATTAATCGATTTAATTAATCAATGCCGAGGTGGTGCAGTGGGTAGAGTGCAGTACTGCAGGCCACTAAAGCTGACTGCTAGATCTGCAGGTCAGAGGTTCAAATCTCACCAGCGGCTCAAGGTTGATTCAGCCTTCCATCCTTCCGAGGTGGGTAAAATGAGGACCCAGATTATGGGGGCAATAGGCTGGCTCTGTTAAAAAAGTGCTATTGCTGACATGTTGTAAGCCGCCCTGGGGAAAAGGGTGGCATAAAAAAAAAATCAAATAAATAAATAAAAAATGGAATAAATGAATAAATAACCGAATAAATTTTAAAAAATGGAATAAATAAAAATCCAATAAATAAATAAAAATCCAATAAATGAATAAAAATCCAATAAATGAATAAAAATTGAATAAGTAAATAAAAAATGGGATAAATAAATAAAAAATCAAATAAATAAATAAATAATCCAATAAATAAATAAAAAATTGAATAAATAAATACAAAATCGAATAAATATATACAAAATTGGATTTAAAAATAAATAAATGAATAAATAAAAATAAATAATTGAATAAATAAATTTAAAAATCCAATAAATAAATAAAAAATCCAATAAGTAAATTAAAAATTGAATAAATAAATAAATAATCCAATAAGTAAATAAAAAATTGAATAAATAAATACAAAATCGAATAAATATATACAAAATTGGATTATAAAATAAATAAATGAATAAATAAATAATCGAATAAATAAATTAAAAAATCCAATAAATAAATAAATAATCCAATAAGTAAATAAAAAATCCAATAAATAAATAAATAATCCAATAAGTAAATAAAAAATGGAATAAATAAATACAAAATCGAATAAATAAAAAAAAATGAATAAATAAATAAAAAATGGAATAAAAAAATAAATAATCAAATAAATAAATAAATAATCCAATAAGTAAATAAAAATTGAATAAATAAATTTAAAAATCCAATAAGTAAATAAAAAATGAATAAATAAAAAATAAAATAAATATATAAATAAAATAAAATAAATACTTAGCTATGTCACAAAATGTCTTGCAAACAAGCTCAAAGCATGGCAAGGATGCCTCAACAGTGGATGAGGGTAATAACGTGCACCCCTTTCTCTCTCTCTTCTACCTTCTACTCTCCCCCCTTCCTTCACCTCCAAAGTCTAGTGCTTTCTCTGAAAAATCCTGCCAACCAGATGCTCCTTTCCCGAGACACCCAGGAGTAGCTGGATGCTGCACTGAAGAAGGCCTGGCTCGAAAGCTGTGCCTGGCGGCCTTGAAGCATCTCCCTAAGGAGTTCCCAACCTATGTGGAGCCATCCAACGAGGAAACATGTGCCTCTTTCAAGAAGGACCCTCGGGGATTTGCAGAGAGGTGAGATCAGTAATGGTATGACTGGGATGGGCGATTTAGTTATTAAAAATGACGATGTGAGAAATGGATAAATGAAATAACAAAGGAGAAGATTAAAAAATCTCCCAAATTTTTCCTATTGGGTATTTCAAATACGAAGTATAAAAAAGAAATTTATTATTTAATAATACATATATTGGTTGCGGCAAGAATTACATTTGCACAGAAATCGAAAGAAAAGGAAATACAGTGATCCCCCGTTTATTGCGTCCCCAACCATTGCGAACAGGGTACTTCGCTATTTTTCAACCCGGAAGTCAAAATACCATCTACGCATGCGTGTATGGGCACGAATGCGTAGATGGCAACCGGGAGGTCAGCTCGAAAGCGCCGAGACAAGCCGTTCCTTGCCGCTTGCTATCGGCGCTTTTGAGATGAGTCCGGAAGCGAATTCGCTCCCGGACTCAGCTCGAAAGCGCCGAGACAAGCCATTCCTTGCCGCTTGCTATCGGCGCTTTTGAGATGAGTCCGGAAGCGAATTCGCTCCCGGACTCAGCTCGAAAGCGCCGAGACAAGCCATTCCTTGCCGCTTGCTATCGGCGCTTTTGAGATGAGTCCGGAAGCGAATTCGCTCCCGGACTCAGCTCGAAAGCGCCGAGACAAGCCGTTCCTTGCCGCTTGCTATCGGCGCTTTTGAGATGAGTCCGGAAGCGAATTCGCTTCCGGACTCATCTCAAAAGCGCCGATAGCAAGCGGCAAGGAACGGCTTGTCTCGGCGCTTTCGAGCTGACCGGACTCAGCTCGAAAGCGCCGAGACAAGCCATTCCTTGCCGCTTGCTATCGGTGCTTTTGAGATGAGTCCGGAAGCGAATTCGCTCCCGGACTCAGCTCGAAAGCGCCAAGACAAGCCATTCCTTGCCGCTTGCTATCGGCGCTTTTGAGATGAGTCCGGAAGCGAATTCGCTTCCGGACTCATCTCAAAAGCGCCGATAGCAAGCGGCAAGGAACGGCTTGTCTCGGCGCTTTCGAGCTGACCGGACTCAGCTCGAAAGCGCCGAGACAAGCCATTCCTTGCCGCTTGCTATCGGCGCTTTTGAGATGAGCCCGGAAGCGAATTCGCTCCCGGACTCAGCTCGAAAGCGCCGAGACAAGCCATTCCTTGCCGCTTGCTATCGGCGCTTTTGAGATGAGTCCGGAAGCGAATTCGCTTCCGGACTCATCTCAAAAGCGCCGATAGCAAGCGGCAAGGAACGGCTTGTCTCGGCGCTTTCGAGCTGACCGGACTCAGCTCGAAAGCGCCGAGACAAGCCATTCCTTGCCGCTTGCTATCGGCGCTTTTGAGATGAGTCCGGAAGCGAATTCGCTCCCGGACTCAGCTCGAAAGCGCCGAGACAAGCCATTCCTTGCCGCTTGCTATCGGCGCTTTTGAGATGAGTCCGGAAGCGAATTCGCTCCCGGACTCAGCTCGAAAGCGCCGAGACAAGCCATTCCTTGCCGCTTGCTATCGGCGCTTTTGAGATGAGTCCGATTCGCTCCCGGACTCAGCTCGAAAGCGCCGAGACAAGCCATTCCTTGCCGCTTGCTATCGGCGCTTTTGAGATGAGTCCGGAAGCGAATTCGCTCCCGGACTCAGCTCGAAAGCGCCGAGACAAGCCATTCCTTGCCGCTTGCTATCGGCGCTTTTGAGATGAGTCCGGAAGCGAATTCGCTCCCGGACTCAGCTCGAAAGCGCCGAGACAAGCCATTCCTTGCCGCTTGCTATCGGCGCTTTTGAGATGAGTCCGGAAGCGAATTCGCTCCCGGACTCAGCTCGAAAGCGCCGAGACAAGCCATTCCTTGCCGCTTGCTATCGGCGCTTTTGAGATGAGTCCGGAAGCGAATTCGCTTCCGGACTCATCTCAAAAGCGCCGATAGCAAGCGGCAAGGAACGGCTTGTCTCGGCGCTTTCGAGCTGACCGGACTCAGCTCGAAAGCGCCGAGACAAGCCATTCCTTGCCGCTTGCTATCGGCGCTTTTGAGATGAGTCCGGAAGCGAATTCGCTCCCGGACTCAGCTCGAAAGCGCCGAGACAAGCCATTCCTTGCCGCTTGCTATCGGCGCTTTTGAGATGAGTCCGGAAGCGAATTCGCTTCCGGACTCATCTCAAAAGCGCCGATAGCAAGCGGCAAGGAACGGCTTGTCTCGGCGCTTTCGAGCTGACCGGACTCAGCTCGAAAGCGCCGAGACAAGCCATTCCTTGCCGCTTGCTATCGGCGCTTTTGAGATGAGTCCGGAAGCGAATTCGCTCCCGGACTCAGCTCGAAAGCGCCGAGACAAGCCATTCCTTGCCGCTTGCTATCGGCGCTTTTGAGATGAGTCCGGAAGCGAATTCGCTCCCGGACTCAGCTCGAAAGCGCCGAGAGCCAGCGCCCCCCGGACCCCCAACCCGGGTTTGGGGGGCTGCTAGGAAGCCCTCCATGCCGGCGGCAAATAGCTGCCCCGCCCCCAATCTTCGGCTCCTCGCTAGCGCTGTGGGAGTAAAAACACCATCTGCACATGCGCAGATGGTGTTTTTACTTCCGCAGCGCTACTTCGCGAAAACCCGCTCGTTGCGGGGGGTCCTGGAACGGAACCCTCGCAACGAGCGGGGGATCACTGTATTATTATTTTATTATTATTATTTATTATTATTACTATAAATTATTATTATTATAAATAATATTATTATTATTTATTGGATTTGTATGCCACCCCTCTCCGCAGACTCGGAGAGGGGCGGCATCTACCAAAAGATGTAGAAGTATTTAAAAAAATTATGGAATGTGCAGAATTGGACATGATGACAAAACGTTTGAATAACCAAGTTGAAACAGGATTTTATAAAATATGGGATAAAGTATATAAATGGTGGAATTTTAAAAATAGTTTTAAAAATTAAATAAGCAAGAATGTATAATTATTTGAACTTAATAATTTGATGGTTAACTGTATGCATATATGACTAGTTTAAAAACGATATAAATATAGAGTATTTTTGCAATGTGATAAATTTAGAAGTGTTATATTTTATATTTTATTTTTAGATTAAGTATTTGATATTTTATAGATAAGAAAATTAATTAGATTAGATTAGATTAGATTTATTGGATTTGTATGCCGCCCCTCTCCGCAGACTCGAGGCGGCTCACAACAATGGCAAAAACAGTACATAGTGAGAAATCTAATATTTACCAATTACAGTTTAGGTTAAAAAAATTCATAAAAGCAACCCCAATATATATAAAAAACAAGCACACAATCAATCATACACCAAAACAACATGGGCAAGGGGGAGATGTTTCAATTCCCCCACGCCTGACGGCAGAGGTGGGTTTTAAGGAGTTTATGAAAGGCAAGGAGGGTGGGGGCAATCCTAATCTCAGGGGGGAGCTGGTTCCAGAGGGTCGGAGCCACCACAGAGAAGGCTCTTCCCCTAGATCCCGCCAGACCACATTGTTTAGTCGATGGGACCCGGAGAAGGCCAACTCTGTGGGACCTAACCGGTCACTGGGATTCATGCGGCAGAAGGCGGTCCCGGAGATATTCTGGGATATTAATATAGAGAATATAGAGTTAAATTTTAATAAGAACATAGAATACGTGTGTTATATTTCTGTATTGATCCGATTATAGTTAGGCTTTTTTTTCTGTACTAGTTAGACTTCTACGATAAGTGGAGCAATGGTAGCTCCTTAAACGTTGAATGTTGTTTGTTTTTGTTTGTCTTTTGAAAAATAATTTTAAAAAATTGGGGGAAAAAAGAGTAAAAATTGTGATGTGTGGGCAGCTGCAAAACCCCGATGCACCCCACATGATATTTGGCTGCTGCCCATGCACAGCAAGCAAAATTTCGTGTGAGAATGCTTGCACGGCAATTTTCAGGCCCAGAAGGGAATTTCTGCACGTGTCCCAAAGGTGCTGTTTCCAGAAGCAACTGGACTCTTGTTTTTTCTTGAAGACCTCTCGCTTCTCATCCCAGAAGCTTCTTCAGTTCTGACTGAATGGTAGAGCGTGGAAGGATTTACCCTCCTTGCAGTCATCTGGTCCTTAGCACTCTTTCTGAGAGTCCTTGAGGCCACTTGGAGGTTTATCTATTGTCCTTAAGGTCAGCTTTCGTTCTCCGCTATTTAGTCAGAACCGAAGAAGCTTCTTGGATGAAAAGCAAAAAGTCTTTGTGAAGAATCTCCATAGATAATATCCACACGTGTTGCAAATTAATTCAAGGCCAATAACATTTAATCTGTAGGTGTAGCTTCACTATCCCCATTCTTACTGTGGGAAGAATTTATAAATTTATATTTCCTATTGTTGGAAATATTGTTTAGGGAACCATATGTTAAATAATTCTGGTCTTCTGATTACGTTACTGATTATTTATTTATTTATTTATTTATTTATTTTATTTATTCATTCATTTGTCCAATACACAATACATATGGAAGAGAATAGACATGAAGTAATATGTATAAATAGAGGAGAAGATATATGAAAGGAAGAAAATATATATGACATATGAGATAAAGGAAACACAATTGGACAGGGGACAAAAGGCACACTAGTGCACTGATGTACACCCCTTACTGACCTCTTAGGAACCTGGAGAGGTCAAGCGTGGATAGTCTAAGGGAGAAATGTTGGGGGATAAGGGTTGACGCCATTGAGTCTGGTAATGAGTTCCACGCTTTGACAACTCGATTGTTAAAGTCATATTTTTTACAGTCAAGTTTGGAGCGGTTAATGTTAAGTTTGAATCTGTTGCGTGCTCTTGTGTTGTTGCGGTTGAAGCTGAAGTAGTCATTGACCGGTAGGACGTTGCAGCATATGATCTTGTGGGCAATACTTAAATCGTGTTTTAGGCGCTGTAGTTCTAAGCTTTCTAGACCCAGGATTGTTAGTCTATTTTCGTAGGGTATTCTGTTTCGAGTGGAGGAGTGAAGGGCTCTTCTGGTGAAATATCTTTGGACGTTTTCAAGGGTATTGATGTCCGAGATGTGGTATGGGTTCCAGACAGATGAGCTGTATTCAAGGATGGGTCTGGCAAAAGTTTTGTAGGCTCTTGTGAGTAGTGTGAGATTGCCGGAGCAGAAGCTACGTAGGATCAGGTTAACAACTCTTGAAGACTTTTTGGCGATATTGTTGCAGTGGGATTTAGCACTTAGGTCATTTGATATTAGTATTCCAAGGTCTTTTACTGAGTGTGGGTTTGCTGTGAGAATTTGTTTATTCAGTTTATATATGAGGTTTGGGTTATTTTTGCCGATGTGGAGGGTAGAGCATTTGTTGGTTGATATTTGAAGCCGTCTCCAAAATCCTTTAAACTCATAACAAACATTTTTTTAAAAATTAATCCAATGCTTATTTCAGATGGTAAGCACACACAAGCAAACACACCAACCTCAATTAGTAAGATGTAAAACATAATTAAAACACTCACGGTTTAAATGAAGAGACTCAATCCACATCGCTTAATTTAATCAATCCTGTCTCCAGGGTCAGCACGTACACAACGCTCACAGCTCTGAAGTTTCACTCTAAAATCAACACGTACACACTTCCAACACTAGGGACAAGGTTCCCTATAAACAATGTTTCTGTACATGTTTTCTCTGCAGCTGCTCCTAAATCCAGGTCCAGTTCCAAAGCCAGGAATAAAATGGAGGCTGATTAGAAAGAAAGATTCTGTTTTTGGGTGAACAGAACCAACACACACAGTGTGCAGTTCTGGAGCAGCTCACCAAATGGAGTGGGGAGAGGGTGGGTTTTATACCTTCTGGATCCCTGTGGGGTCATGTAGAGGTCAGAGTTGGCTCTATGGGCAAAAGGGGAAATGCAAATCTTAGGTGTTTGTCTGAGCTAATCTTGTCCTGCCTAATTGTGTTGTTTATCTGGAGTCTCTGTCTGACCTAGTCTTTCTGAAAGGATTACCAAATCTGTACAGTGGTACCTCTACTTACGAACTTAATTCATTCCCTGACCAGGTTCTTAAGTAGAAAAGTTTGTAAGAAGAAACAATTTTTCCCATAGGAATCAGTGTAAAAGCAAATAATGTGTGTGATTGGGGAAACCACAGGGAGGGTGGAGTCCCTGTTTTCCCCCAGGAGATTCCTAGAGAGGCCCCAAAGAGGCTTCTCTCCGCCTTTCCCGGCGCTGTTTCCTCCCAGGAGATTTCTAGCAAGGCCCCACAGAGGATTCTCCCCGCCTTTTCTGGCCCTGTTTCCTCCCAGAAGATTTCTAGGGAGGCCCCACAGAGGCTTCTCCCTGCCTTTTCCGGCCCTGTTTCCTCCCAGGAGATTTCTAGCAAGGCCCCACAGAGGCTTCTCCCTGCCTTTTCCGGCCCTGTTTCCTCCCAGGAGATTCCTAGAGAGGCCCCACAGAGGCTTCTCCCCTCTTTTTCCGGTTACAGTTTTGGAGGGTCGAGTTTGTAAGTGAAAAATGGTTCTTGAGAAGAGGCAAAAAAAATCTTGAACACCCGATTCGTTTGTAAGTAGAGGCGTTCGTAGGTAGAAGTACCACTGTATTTCTAAATGCTGGCCTCAATTGTGGTCATTAGTCAAGGACTACCTACATTTACTCAACTAATCTTCCCTGTTACATCTTTATGTTCTTTTTTTCTGGTCTGTCTTCTAGGTTTTTGGTTGAGTATTCCAGTGACTACAGCTATGCTCCTCTGCCAATCTTGCTGAACTCTACAAGAAATTATTTATCCGCCGTTAGAACCTGCTGTGCCAGTGCAGAAAGTAACATCTGCTTCTTGAATGAGGTTGGTGCAATTCTTCCCTCTGCTCTTATCAGCTGCCCAATAAACTGTAATCATCTCACCTCCATTCTGGCCTCCCATTACATTAGAAAACCCATGGTTAGATTTCCGTCCCGCGAAGTGGTTCATCTCTATACGCTCAAGGGATCAATTGCCCAAGAGTGTCAAGCTGACTAAAGTTGATCCAAACAATAGAATATTTTTAAGGCAGAGCAAAGCAAAGGTTTAAATTTTCAATCTATCTATCTATTTAGACAGATAGATGGATAGCACGGAGGGCATGGTTAGAATAGAGAGATAGAAAGATATGATAGAGATTATAGATAATGATAAATGTTAGGTAGGTAGGTAAATAGGTAGATTAGAGAGAGAAAGAGAGAGAAAGTAGAAATATATGCTAGAGATTACAGAGATAATAATAATAAATGATAGATAGATAGGTAGGTAGGTAGGTGGATGGGTAGGCAGGTAGGTAGATGATAGATAGATAGATAGATAGATAGATAGATAGATAGATAGATAGATAGATAGATAGATAGATAGATAGATAGATAGATATTATAGAGATTATAGATAATTATAAATGATAGGTAGCTAGATGATATATACATATATATATTATGGGCCAGGAGGCAAATAAGGAGCTGTGATGTTCCTTCAACACACCAGGGTGATTCGACACAAAAATATGTAACCCTTCCCTGGTGCAGAGCTGAAGGGATTGGATACTGTAGCCTAGGGGATAATTCTCTGCCTTACAAGGCAAAGGTTGCAGATTCAAATCCCAGTGTGTATGGCTAGTTGATGAGGCCAAAATAAGGCTGAAATAGATCTATCCATCTCCCTTAATTTTCAAATTCAGCAAAAAAAACCATGTGACACACACACACACACACACACACACACACACACACACACACACACACACATATATATATATATATATATATATATATATATATATATATATATATATATATATGATAGACATTATAGATAATAAATAATAGGTAGGTAGGTAGTTACATGGGTAGATAGGTAGATGAGAGAGAGATGAAAGCGATTATAGATAATAGAAGATAGAAAGATATGATAGAGATTATAATGATAAATGATAAGTAGGTAGGTAGGTAGATGATAGATAGATAGATAGATAGATAGATAGATAGATAGATAGATAGATAGATAGATAGATAGATAGATAGAGATGGGTGGGTGGGTGGATGGATGAGAGAGAGAGATGATAGATATATATGATAGACATAGACATAGATTATAACGTTCAGCAGCATAGTCGGCTCCCACTTGGAAGGTTGAGAGTTCAAGCCTAAATTGCAGCAAACGTTTCTCTCTCTGGGTGCAATATATATATATATATATATTGCACCCAGAGAGAGAAACATTATATACTGCAAACTCTGTGTGGCGTCAGGAAGGGCAGCCAGCCAGTAAACGCTCAGCTCCATCCAGGCCCCCCACCACTATCCTGAATTAAGGAATCACAGGATCATAAAAGGGGAATTTTTATTCTATCCACTGAATGCATTATTTCCAAGTTTTAGACACTGTTTTAAGGAAGTATCCCGGATCTGCTAATGGTCAGTCAGCTCTGTGCCTTGAATCGGGAATCCCAAGTCAAAATCCCCATCTGTTAAATGGAGTCAAAATGTATTGTTGGACTACCAGATCATCTGATGCTCTATCGAAGGAAGCCCATATAAAGTTCATGTGCCATCTCTGCCCGGCTATTTTTCACTTCCTTTTCTTTTGCAGAAGTTGCGACACAAGCCTGTCCAAGCATTTACCCACCTGTCAAACAAAGCCTGCGCTCTCCATGCCTTGCTTGGGGAAAATAAAACCAAAGTCAGGTAGCGTGGAAATCCCTTTTGGTCTCATACTTCGATGCCAGGTCAGAAGGATAAAGTTTTAATGTTTGAAATTCACCACTGGGCCATGCAAGATTCAGCTGGTTACCATCTCTGCATGGACATCTTTCCGTTTTGATTATGGGCCACCAAGGCGTTATTGACTCCTAGTGACCCTGTATATAAATTTTCTCCATGAATTTTTCAATTTCTATTCAACAAAACATGGTACCACACTGAAAACACCATTGCTGTTTTTTCTCTTCATTTCTTTCTCCTCCTTCTTTCTCCTCCTCCTATTCCTCTTTATCCTTCTTCTTTTCCTCCATCTTCTCTTTCTCCACCTTCTCCTTTCTCCTCCTCTTTTTCCTTCTCTTTCTCCTCCAACATTACTTTCTCCTTCTCCCTTTTCCTTTTCTTCCATCTTCTCTTTCTCCTCCTCCTCCTTCTCCTCTTCCTTCTCTTCTTTCTCCTCCTCTGTCTTATCTTTCTCCTTCTTCTTCTCCTTCTCCTCCTCTGTTCCTCTTTCTCCTTCTCCCCTTTTCCTTTTCCTCCATCTTCTCTTTCTCCTCCTCCTCCTCCTCCTTCTCCTCTTTCTCCTCTGTCTCTTCTTTCTCCTTCTTCTCCTCCTTCTTCTCCTCCATTCCTCTTTCTCCTTCTCCTGTAATTTGTCTTACCGTGTTTCTCAAAAAATAATTGACTTCAACTCTAATAATAAATAATTGGTATGCTTGTGTGTATGTTTGGTTTTTTTAAATAAGGGTTTTTAAAATTATTTTAAATATTAGATTTGTTATATGTTGTTTTGTTATTGTTGTTAGCTGCCCCGAGTCTACGGAGAGGGACGGCATACAAATCTAATGAATGAATGAATGAATGAATGAATGAATGAATGAATGAATAATTGCGGCTCTTGAATTGATATAACATTTAAGCTGCTGGGCAATGATGAAGGGAATTACAAATAGCTACCACTACACTCTACAGCAGAAATATCCAACCTTGGCAACGTTTGTTTGTTTGTTTGTTTGTTTGCTTGTATGTATGTATGTTTGTTTATTATTAGAGTTGGAAGGGACCTTGCAGGTCATCTAGTCCAACCCCCTGCTGGTGCAGTAGACCCTACCTCATGCTAGTCCAATAGCAGTCCAGTCTTTAAGACGGGTGTTTAAAATGGGTGTACTTCAATTCCCAAAATTCCCCAGCCAGGGAAATTCTGAGAATTGGATCCTAGGAATTATTATTATTATTGTTGTTGTTATTATTATTATTATTATTATTATTATTATTATTATTATTATTTATTAGATTTGTATGCTGCCCCTCTCTGCAGACTCGGGGCGGCTCACAACAGTGATAAAAACAGTATACAATGACAAATCTAATATTAAAAGTCTAAAAAAACCCATTGTTTAAAAATCATACATACAACATACCATACATAAAACTGCATAGGCAAGGGGAGATATCTCAGTTCCCCCATGCCTGACGGCAGAGGTGGGTTTTAAGGAGTTTACGAAAGGCAAAGAGGGTGGGGGCAATCCTAATCTCTGGGGGGAGCTGGTTCCAGAGGGTTGGGGCCGCCACAGAGAAGGCTCTTCCCCTGGGTCCCACCGGCCGACATTGTTTAGTTGACGGGACACGGAGAAGGCCAATTCTGTGGGACCTAGCTGGCCACTGGGATTTGAAGTCCACAGGTCTTAAAGTTGCCTTAAAGGTTGGACATAATCTGTTCTACAGCATCAAAAATGCTTAGGAAAGCCAGACATTTTGGAGTGGCTGATCCAACTCTTTGTTGGCTAAATTTCTCATTTTTCTTCTCTTCCCTAATGCTCTAGCTACTTAATAAAATTCACCCAGCAGACTCCAAGTCTGTCCTTTAACAATGCCATAACCCTTGCGGAAGAAGCTTCTGAAATTCTTTCCAAGTGCTGTGATAGTTTGGAAGAAGATTGTTTCCAGAATGAGGTGAGTGACAGAGGTGGTATGTGAGGCCTCCAGCCTCACGTAGCCACCTCCCGCCTGAGGTGCAAGCAGAAGGCATCGGTGGAAGCGGCGCTGGCAGCATTTATGCTTCTGGCAGCACCCGTTCACCTAGCTACCCAAACTGAGACACAGGTGACCAAGGAAGGAGAGTGCGGGAAACGCGAAGCAAATTGTCACCCCAGTGGGTGATACTGGGAAGGTTGTAAGTCGAGGACTTAACAGTTCACTTGAACGATGATGGTCGTTCAAGCCACTCCCACCTGGTCACATGGCCGGCAATCCACTCCTACTCAGTCACATGACCATTAAGCCACACCCACAAAATAAGCCACACCCACAGTGTGAAATTTTGGCTGCCCATTACTGTATGTATGTGGGTGTGTGTTGTGTGCAGATTGTTTCCAGAATGAGGTGAGAGACAGAGGTGGTATGTATGTATGTATGAATGTATGAGTTGTGTTATTCCTCAGAGAGGGGGGGCACACAAATCAAATCAATCAGCCAATCAATCAATCAATCAATTGTAAATGATTTAGCTTTACTAGATAAATGGTCAAAGCAATGGAAACTGCAGTTTAATGTTTCAAAATGTAAAATAATGCACTTGGGGAAAAGGAATCCTCAATCTGAATATTGCATTGGCAGTTCTGTGTTAGCAAAAACTTCAGAAGAGAAGGATTTAAGGGTAGTGATTTCTGACAGTCTCAAAATGGGTGAGCAGTGTGGTCGGGCAGTAGGAAAAGCAAGTAGGATGCTAGAGGTATAACAAGCAAGAAGAGGGAGATTGTGATCCCCTCATATAGAGTGCTGGTGAGACCACATTTGGAATAACGTGTTCAGTTCTGGAGACCTCACCTACAAAAAGATATTGACAAAATTGAACGGGTCCAAAGACGGGCTACAAGAATGGTGGAAGGTCTTAAGCATAAAACGTATCCCTAAAGACTTAATGAACTCAATCTGTAGAGTCTGGAGGACAGAAGGAAAAGGGGGGACACGATTGAAACATTTAAATATGTTAAAGGATTAAATAAGGTCCAGGAGGGAAGTGTTTTTAATAGGAAAGTGAACACAGGAACAAGGGGACACAATCTGAAGTTAGTTGGGGGAAAGATCAAAAGCAAGTGAGAAAATATTATTTCACTGAAAGAGTAGTAGATCCTTGGAACAAACTTCCAGCAGACGTGGTTGGTAAAGCCACAGTAACTGAATTGAAACATGCCTGGGATAAACATGTATCCATTGTAAGATAAAATACAGGAAGTAGTGTAAGGGCAGACTAGATGGACCATGAGGTCTTTTTCTGCCGTCAGTCTTCTATGTTTCTATGTTTCTAATCAATAATGGCTATAAATCAAGGGCTACCTGTATAGAAGAGTGGAACTGGGACCTCCTCGCTTCCCAAAAGAAATGTTGACCTCTATTGTGATCATAAATGTGGTCAGTCCAGTTGTGTTGTTTGTGTTGCAAAAGTGTTGCTGTTCTCTCTTCCAGCTCAAAGTTCACATCGCCCACATCTGCAATACTGCCTGCGGTGGGAATGAAAGACTCAGAACCTGTTGCAGTTCCAAAGATGACGTGGGAAAATACTTGTGCATTTACTCGCTCCCGTGGGATAAGCCTTCCCAGGCCCTTCAGGCTCCCAGTCCAGTGGACGAACACATCTGTAGAGAAAATGGCGAAGTAGACATATATCGGTAAGAGGATTTGGAGCTGTTTTTCCTCCTTCTCTAGGGGCAGGATTTGCATGCAGTGCTCTCTAACCGTTTCATCGGGATGTGAAGACAGTCACTCTAGAACCCAGAAATCAGGCGTGAAATCCAGCAGGTTCTGAGAGGTTTAGAAGAACCGGTAGAGGAAATTTTGAGTAGTTCAAAGAACCAGCAAATACCACCTCTGGGTGGTCCCAGGGTGGGGACGGAATGGGGATTTTGCAGTATCCTTCCCCAGGAGTGGGGAGGGAATGGAGATTTTTGCAATATCCTTCCCCTGGAATGGGGAGGGAAAGGAGATTTTGCAGTATCCTTCCTGTGGAGTGGGGATAGAATGGGGATTTTGCAGTATCCTTCCCCTGGAGTGGGTGAGAAAGAAGATTTTGCAGTAACCTTCCCCTGGAGTGGGGCAGGAATGGGGATTTTGCAGGATCCTTCCCCTGGAGTGGGGCGGGAATGGGGATTTTGCAGGATCCTTCCCCTGGAGTGGGGCGGGAATGGGGATTTTGCAGGATCCTTCCCCTGGGGTGGGGAGGGAAAGGAGATTTTGCAGGATCCTTCCCCTGGGGTGGGGAGGGAAAGGAGATTTTGCAGGATCCTTCCCCTGGGGTGGGGAGGGAAAGGAGATTTTGCAGGATCCTTCCCCTGGGGTGGGGAGGGAAAGGAGATTTTGCAGTATCCTTCCCCTGGAGTGGGGAGAGAATGGGATTTTGCAGTATCCTTCCCGCTGGTGGAACTGCGTTCCACCTGTCCTGCCTCTGCCCACCCCTTGGTGGAGCCTCACACTATTGTCGTTACCAGTTCCCTGAACCACTGACATCCAGTACACTCTGATCAGGCTGAACCGGTAGAGTCCTCAGAGAGGGGCGTCATAAAAGTCCAATAAATAAATAAATAAATAAATAAATTTCACCCCTGATTGTGTTATTGCTGACGTTGTAGAGCTCAAGGCTGCAACGGACACCAAAGTTCCTCTTTTCTGCCATCCTTTTTTTTTCCCTTTCCAGTAATATTTACGACATCTGCTGGAAGTTTGTTCCAAGCATCTACTACTATTTCAGTAAAATAATATTTTCTCACGTTGCTTCTGATCTTTTCCCGAACTAACCTCAGATTGTGTCCCCTTGTTCTTCTGTTCACTTTCGTATTAAAAACACTTCCCTCCTGGACCTTATTTAACCATTTGACATATTTAAATGTTTCGATCATCTCCCCCCTTTCCCATTCTGTCCTCCAGACTGTACAGATCGAGTTCATGAAGTCTTTCCTGATAAGTTTTATGCTTAAGACCTTTGTTAGTACAGGGTACATGGTTGTTAGGGATTGCTATTGTAAACTGCATATTGTAAACTGTACCAAACTTGTACTTAAAGAGTTAATGTGCACTCAAAGGGTTAACTTGTACTTGAAGAGTTAATATTCAAGGCTGTTTCGTCACTTCCTCATCGAAGCTATAAAAGCTCATTATTAAGCTTTGTGCTTTTATCTATATTGTATTTTAGCTTAGTGCTTGTTATCTCTATTGTGTTTTGCTTTGTGCTAAACTTGTAATTGCTCAGTGCGTATTATCCTGTATTTGCTTCGTGCTTATTCTGGATTGTTTATATTTTGTTTATATGTAAATAATCCTTATTTAACTAAGTCTGTGTCTTGGCTTTATCACACATCCACGCCCTGTTAAAATTCTCTGCTCGGTGTTGTCGAAGGTTTCAAGCCTAGCTAACCAAGACAAGCCAACAACCTTCCACCATTCTTGTAGCCTTTGCAGTAATATCTGTTTCCTTTGCAGTAATATTTATGACGTGGCCCGGACATACACCCGTGCTCCAGAGGCTCTTCTCATTCCCTTGTATTCTGCCAGCCAAGCTGCCACCAACGATTGCTGTGCCCAACCCGACCCCAATGCATGTTTCGCGGAGAAGGTAAACATTCATAATCTTCTGAGATGAAGTCGGGCGCAAACGATCAGGTCCCTGTGCGAAGAAAGTCCCAATAAATAGCTTTATTGCTAAACAGCCTATCCATAGGGACCTTCTCTGTGGTGGCCCCGGCCCTCTGGAATGAACTCCCTTTGGAGATACGTACCGCCCCCTCTCTCCTTGTTTTTTGCAAAGCTCTGAAGACCTACCTCTGCCGGCGGGCATGAGGCCCATGAGCAGGGGAGGGCTACCATTCCCGGCCCTACCAGAACGGGCCAGGAGCATGTCCCTGCTTCCTCCCGCACATGGGATTCAACTTTTGTGCATGTGCAGAAATGAAAAGAACCCTGGAAATGGGCAAAAAGCTAAGTGCCCGCTCGCCATTGTCCGCCGCTGTTTGCACCCCCACTGCCCGCTTGCCGCCATTTGCCTCCATTCGCCCCGCTCGCCTCTCGCTCTTGGGGCGAACAGCAGCAGCGCGGATGGTGAGGGCGAGCCGGTGCGAGAGGTGAGCAAGGGGTGAACGGAGGCGAACAGCGGCAGTGCAGGCGGTGAGGGCGAGCTGGCGCGGGCAGTGGGTTGAAGCTGGCGCGAGCACAGGCGGTGTGGAAGATTACATTGGTGCCACCGGAACCGCATTCCCCACCGTTTAGGGTCGGGCCTACCCCTGGCCATGAGCCACGAGATTGTCTCCGGGCGACAGTGTGAATAATTAAATTGGATGAATGTGGATGACTGTGCATGGGGATTTTTTAGAATTTTGCTAATTTGGTATATTTCTTTTAAAATAATTAGATTTCTAGATGAAGTAGGATAACAATTTTGGCCCCCTTTTTTGTTGCCGTGTTATTCACGGAAAATTGAGTGTTACCTCTAGAGTAGTCGCGGTTAGCGGTTGAGCAGTTCCTTTGGCCCGAATAGCGGAACGGTCGATTTTCTCGCGGTTGGGGCGTCTGGTTTTGTGGTCGTTGGTGTTGCGGTGTGGCGAATGTCTCCTCTGGTGCCGTTGCTCTGCATGCGATGGCGATGTGGCCTCGACGGTTGCAGCGGCGGCATGTGGCGTCTCGGAAAGGGCATCGATGGCGCTGGTGGCTTCCTCGGCAGCCCCCGCAGGGGGCTGGGGGGTGAGTAGCTCTGTGGTGTCTTGTACCAGGAAGCAGTTGTCCCCATTGTGAGCTGGTTGGCTGGGGTCGTCTAATTCCACGGCGCGGGGAGATGCGGAGTCAATCTTGGCGATGAGTTCTCGCCTTCCGTGTTCTTTTAATTCTCTAGCTGCTGCGTCGGCGGCTTCTGCGGTTTGCGCTAGTTTAATCACGGTTTGTAGAGTCGGCTCGTCTTCGGTGAGGAGTTTGTTCCTCACCGTGGCGCTTCTCATGCCGAAAACCAAGGCATCGGTGAGGCGAGCTTCCGGGTCTTTAAACTTGCATTGTGCAAGTACCGTTCAAAGTCGCGTTGTAAACTGGTTTATTGATTCCGTTTCCTTCTCAGCCATCATGGAGAACTGATGCCGAAAAACCATGGCTGGTTTGGTCGGTTTGAAGTGGCTCGCTAGCTTGTCTTGTAGGACGTCCCAAGCGACGGTTCTTGCTGGTTGCGGGTCGGTGAGAGTCTGGGCAAGGCCACGGATTTCTGGGCCGCAGTAATTCAGGAAAATAGCCCGTCTGCGATCGGCTTCGGCGTCCTGTATCCCTGCCGCCTCGAGGAAGATCTCGAAGGTGGCCATGTATTCGTCCCAGGACGTTTTTTCGGGGTCGAAGAATTCTGGAGCCCGGCCGATCTGGACGTTGCTCATGTTGCACGCGGTGTTTCTTCCGTCCGTTCGTCGCCAGTGAAGTAGACCCAGAGACAGGGTTCAAACAAATCGGTACTTTTTATTCAGCTCAGAGAACAAGTGACAGCTCAGCAAGGCAAGTGACAATTCAGCGAGTACCGACTGACTCTGCTTGGAGAAACCGCTTCTTTTATACATTTGCGGCTCCCGCCAAAGCAAGAGCCAGCCGCGTCTGAGCCAATCAGGAGCGACTTCCTGCTTCAGCTCAGACAGCGCTGGAAGACGGAACAAACTATCTACAGGAAATACAAGGTAGCCATTTCAAGATACAACACTAGACACATGTTGTTTGTATTTATTATGTTGTAGGCCGCCCTGACTCTCTTCGAGAAGGGCAGCATAGAAGTCTAATAAATAAATAGATGGATGGACGGATGGATGGATGGATGGATGGACGGACGGACGGACGGTCGGTTGGTCGGTCGGTCGGTCGGTCGGTCGGTCGGACGGACGGACGGACAGACAGACAGACAGATAGATAGATACTCAGGCGCGCGCACACCTTTTAGCACCCAAGAAAAAAAACCAGAAGGTTCTCTATCCCTGCTATATAATATGGCAATATTCTTCATTAACGCAACGATACTTTTTTCCCCCCTGAATTCTAGGGTTTAAAAACAATAGCGCCCCTGTACGCTTTGATTGAAAAAGGAAATGAGATTTGTGGGGAATATACAGATCACACCTACCTGGAATTCCTCAAGAGGTAAAAAGTTTATGCCATATTTGCCTGGAAATTTATATCCTATCACACTGTTTTGTTTTGTTTTGTTTGGTTTGGTTTGGTTTTGTTTGGTTTGGTTTTGTTTGGTTTGGTTTTGTTTGGTTTGGTTTGGTTTGGTTTGGTTTGGTTATTTGCAGAAGCAAAATCTCCCGAGATGACACGTGCATGCGTGAAATTTCGGCAATTATTCAGCAACTGAGCTGAAGCCGAGTCTTCAAAGAGGGGCGACATAAAAATCTAATAAATTAATACTGTTACTGTTACTGTTGTTGTTGTTGTCAATACAACACAGCAAATGAGATCACTATGCTGAATTTCGTATTTCATCACCAGTGGGCACTTCCCAAGCACCTAGGACTGCGTGATGTAGCGGAAGGAAGGGAGGGAGGGAAGGAAGGAGGAAGGAAGGAAGGAAATAAGAAGGAAGGAAATAAGAAGGAAGGAATTGAAATAGGAAGAAAGGGAGGGAGGGAGAGAAGAAGAAAATAGGAAGGAAGGAAGGAAGGAAGGAAGGAAGGAAGGAAGGAAGGAAGGAAGGAAGGAAGGAAGGAAGGAAGGAAATAAGAAGGAAGGAATTGAAATAGGAAGAAAGGGAGGGAGGGAGAAAGGGAGGGAGGGAAGAAGAAAATAGGAATGGAGGGAGGGAGGAAGGAAGGAAGGAGGGAAGGAAATAAGAAGGAAGGAATTGAAATAGGAAGGAAGGAAGGAAGGAAGGAAGGAAGGAAGGAAGGAAGGAAAAAAAATCCCTAAAATCTCACACACGTCACATCCCCTCGCGAGATTTTGCCTCAAAGCAAAATCTCGCTCAGACACACATGCACAAACTGGAGACATGGAGCTGAGCACATAGCACACCAGTAGCAGCAAGAGCGGCAACCCCTCACCTGTCCTGTACTATATATTTCCTTACACCTGAATATATGAAATCAGATCTTGGTAATTTGAGAGAAATCTGCATGGTTTTTTTACCTTAAAAAAGGGTTTGGTAACATCAACTTGTTCCCAATTGCAGGCTTAGAGCCAACGCATTAGACCTGATCCCCTCTGGTACTTTGGATGCTGAAGACCAGGTGTCTGCTTTGGTGGAACAAAGGAGTAGCTACGTTACCAAGTGCTGCCATCTAAATGCACCTCCAACGTATTGTGGAATACAGGTAAGGTCCAAGCTCAGCCATCTAGGTCATGGATGTCGCAAAGGTGCTTTTTCAGAAAGTAACTGGTCTTTCTTGAAGGTTTTTTCCGTTTTGAAGATGTTGAAGACTTGAGACTTTCAAAGGGAGATTGGACTGGCATTTGTCCGAAATGGTGTAGGGACTCCTGCTTGAATGGGGGTGGACTAGATGACCTACAAGGTGTTCTGACCCCACCATGATCCCTACTTGGACCAGGACTCACTGCTCACGGTCACTCATGCCCTCATCACCTCGAGGATCGACTACTGTAATGCTCTCTACATGGGGCTACCTTTGAAGAGTGTTCGGAAACTTCAGATCATGCAGAATGCAGCTGCAAGAGCAATCATGGGCTTCCCCAGGTATGCCCATGTTACACTAACACTGCACAGTCTGCATTGGTTGCCGATCAGTTTCCGGTCACAATTCAAAGTGTTGGTTATGACCTATAAAGCCCTTCATGGCACCGGACCAGAATATCTTCGAGACCGCCTTCTGCCGCATGAATCCCAGCGACCGGTTAGGTCCCACAGAGTTGGCCTTCTCCAGGTCCCGTCAACTAAACAATGTCGGCTGGCAGGACCCAGGGGAAGAGCCTTCTCTATGGCGGCCCCGACCCTCTGGAACCAGTTCCCCCCAGAGATTAGGATTGCCCCCACCCTACTTGCTTTCGTAAACTCCTTAAAACCCACCTCTGGCGTCAGGCATGGGGGAACTGAGACATCTCCCCTTGGCCTCCGTTCTCCCCACCCCACTCTCCATTATTCCTACATACTTTTCTCCTCTTTTTTCTTCAATGAGCATCTGCCCTCTTTTTCGTAAAAATATAAAAAAAATATTTTAATGTGAAAGGACCACCCTTTGCTTGCAGTGCCGCTGCGGTGTCCTTTTTCATAAATATAATTTTTAAAAATTTTATGTCAAAAGACGTCCCTTTGAAGGAGCTGGGGAATCCCTCCCACCAAGATATTCCGGGGGCAGAGCTTTGATGTCACGTATAACGGCAGGTTGCTAAGGACGCCAAGGTGATCACTTCCTGGATTAAAAGCTCCGCCCCCAGAATCTCTTGGTGGGATTCCCCGTTCAGGTTCGGGTTCGGGTTAGGTTTGGGTTCATCCGAATTTTGTGTGAAGTTCGTCCAAACCTGCCGAACCCGAACACCATTGGGTTCGCCCATCACTACCCAACAACAGCAGGTTCTCATTTCACCAACCTCAGAAGACTGGGAGGCTGAGTCAAACTTGAACCCCATCGGGATCGAACTCCATTCTGTGTGCAGAGTTTGCGTGCAATACTCCATTTTAATTACTGTGCCACTATGGGAGCTTGTTTATTTATTATTTATTTATTTATTTATTTATTTATTTATTTATTTATTTATTTATTTATTTATTTATTTATTTATTTATTTATTTATTTATTTATTTATTTATTTATTTATTTATTAGATTTCTATGCCGCCCCTCTCCGTAAACTCGGGGCGGCTAACAAGAGTAAAAAGACAATATGAACAAATCTAATATTAAAAGTAATGTAAAAAAAACCCATTTTAAGAAACCAATCATACATACAGACATACCATGCATAAGTTTTATAAGCCTAGGGGGAAGGGAATATCTCAGTTCCCCCATGCCTGACCACAGAGGTGAGTTTTAAGGAGCATACGAAAGGCAAGGAGGGTGGGGGCAACTCTGATATCTGGGGGGAGTTGGTTCCAGAGGGTCGGGGCTGCCACAGAGAAGGCTCTTCCCCTGGGTCCCGCCAAACAACATTGTTTAGTCGATGGGACCCGGAGAAGGCCAACTCTGTGGGACCTAACTGGTCGCTGGGATTCGTGTGGCAGAAGACGGTCCCGGAAATAATGAAATAATTTGGGAAATCTAAAAGCCTGACTCAGCAATTAAAATCCCCCCCCCCAAAAAAAAACCTGTTCTTGTGGGCAACTTCAGAGTTAAACTTCCAGATAAAACTTCGCAGAATCAGAGAAAGAGGGAATCTGAAATTATAGGCTGCCTGCTTTTGATTCAAACCATACTGTGGTTTATTTAATTTGGGCTTAATTATTCTTCAAATGATAGTGGCTCAGGCTGCAGTTTAAGTCTTCGCAAGTGGTGTGAACCACGTTAATAGAGGTTGATTGAATCAACCCTATTGAGCCTTTGCACAATAGGGTAAGTGAATCTGATCGCCATCATTGAATCTGAGAGCTGTCAGTTAATTGGGATTTATTGGCAGATCAGACCTTAATAATATATGGCTCAGAGGCTAGAGTAGGAAGTCAGAAAAACATCTAAGGAGAAGTTGCGTTTATAAGACTTAGAGCAGTGATTTTCAACCTTTTTTGAGCTGCGGCACATTTTTTACATTTACAAAACCATGGGGCACATTTTGGGGGGGGGGGAGGCTAAAAAAAGTTTGGACAAAAAAATTCTCTCTCTTCCTCCCTTTCACTCTATTTCTCTCCCTTCCTCTTTTTCTCTCTCTTCCTTCTTTCCTCTTTTTTGCTCTCTTTCTCTCTCCCTCCCTACCTCCCTCTATGTCTTTCTCTCTCCCACCTTCCTTCCCTCCCTCTCCCTCTCTCTTGCTTTCTTGCTTTCTTGCTCTCTCTCTTGCTTTCTTTCTCTCTTGCTCTTTCTTTCTCTCTCTCTTTCTTTCTCTTGTTTTCTTTCTCTCTCTGAGCTTCGCGGCACACCTGACCATGTCTCGCGGCACACTAGTGTGCCACGGCACACTGGTTGAAAAACACTGACTTAGAGAATATCCATCACATAAAACCTGTAGGTTTTTGTTTTACAAGTTTAGCAGATGAATCAAATTTAGCAGATGGGACAAATGTCAAAATCTCTTATCCCACAAATAAACTCTAAAGATTTGAGAGCTGTAACCGAATTAATCCATCAAAGTTTTGTTGCTATTGTTTTTAGGTCAAAGACCCAGTCTCTACCATATGTTTCCTAGCTGACTGCATAGAAAGCAAATCCTGAGAACATTCCCTTTTTAAAAAAATACTCAGGTAGGTGAAATACTGGGAAATAAAACACAAGTGCTCTTAATATTTTATGGTAGCATTAAGAACATGTGAAGCAGGAGTAGTATTTATTAAAGTTGGTTGCAGAAAAATCCATTTCCGGAAGCACCCACAGATGACTGAGCCAGCTGGATTCGTTAACTTCTTTACATACAGTACAAGAATATAGATGAAGTAAATTTTACAATACCAATATAGATTCTTCTTCAAGCAGTTTCACGTAGCACAAGCAGGAGAGTTAGTTTCATTTCAGCAGAGCAGACAAGCACAGAGTGTGCAGAAAGCAGGGTAGAATGAGCCGTACCCAGCCTTAAGCTTAAGTTCTCAGTTTCGATTCTCTGCACAGACTCAGAAGTGGTTAGCTCCCATTGGCTGACTCGGTTGCTATACAGTCATATGCTTGAGTGGAGGGTTGGACTAGATTGATAACATTTCAAATTTTGAGTGGAGGCCTCATTTATATACAGCTCAAAAATAAAGGGAACACTTAAACAACACAATATAACTCCAAGTCAATCAAACTTCTGCGCAATCAAAACTGTCCACTTAGGAAACAACACTGATTGACAATCAATTTCACCTGCTGTTGTGCACATTCAACTTTGTACAGAACAAAGGATTCAATGAGATATTTTGTTCATTCAGATCTAGGATGTGTTATTTGAGTGTTCCCTTTATTTTTTTGAGCAGTATAGAATTGAATTCTCCTTCCTTTATAACGCACTTCTAAGAATAGGAAGAGGGCATTTCATACCAAGAAATATGATTTAGCAAAAACTTCAGAAGAGAAGGATTTAGGGGTAGTGATTTCTGACAGTCTCAAAATGGGTGAGCAGTGTGGTCGGGTGGTAGGAAAAGCAAGTAGGATGCTTGGCTACATAGCTAGAGGCATAAAAAGCAGGAAGAGGGAGATTGTGATCCCGCTATATAGAGCGCTGGTGAGACCACATTTGGAATACTGTGTCCAGTTCTGGAGACCTCACCTACAAAAAGATATTGACAAAATTGAACGGGTCCAAAGACGGGCTACAAGAATGGTGGAAGGTCTTAAGCATAAAACGTATCAGGAAAGACTTCATGAACTCAATCTGTAGAGTCTGGAGGACAGAAGGAAAAGGGGGGACATGACCGAAACATTTAAATATGTCAAAGGGTTAAATAAGGTCCAGGAGGGAAGTGTTTTTAATAGGAAAGTGAACCCAAGAACAAGGGGACACAATCTGAGGTTAGTTGGGGGAAAGATCAAAAGCAACGTGAGAAAATATTATTTTACTGAAAGAGTAAAATAAACTTCCAGCAGACGTGCTTGGTAAATCCACAGTAACTGAATTTAAACATGCCTGGGATAAACATAGATCCATCCTAAGATAAAATATAAGTTCAGGAATGTTTTTCTGTAGATGAACATAAGTACAGTATTCGTTTTATGTTATATTCCTCCATCGTTCTATTGTTAATTTTTTCCCTCCATTTTTTCCCTCTCTATCCCAGAATGAAGAAGAAATTGAAATAAAGTGATCTAAGGGGGGTGTGTGGAATCTATCATGACGTCCAGAATTATTTCTGAAATGTTTGTCCAACATTTTGCAAGCTGGAAGACAGTCATAGCAAAATGGTTCTTGTTTGAGCCTGCAGGTGGCAGTGTTACCCCATCTATCAAATAGTTATGACATTCTATCCTTTTTGTCTTGCTTCTCTGTGGTTTTTTGGGGATGTAAGAAATAAAAGGGAGGGGTTGTTCTTGGTGGTCTCCAAGCTTGGTTGTTTTCTTCAGACATTTCGTTACCCCAAAATAGGTAAAAACAGCTGATGAGGTTACCTAATTTGGGTAATGAAACATCTGTAAGAAAATAACCAAGCTTAGAGAGCAGCAAAGACTGTCACAGACTTCCTCTTCCTCCTCCTCTCCACAAATCCCACTCCCACCTAGCATTGATGTCGTTACCTAGTTTGGTAATGAGATGTCTACAAGAAAACAGCCAAGCTCAGAGAGCATTAAGGACCCCACAATCCTCTTCATCCCCTTTCTGTTCTGTCGGGCTCTCTGGTACACTCCTCCCAAAAATTCACAGGTACAAATTTCAGACACACACACGTTTGAAAATTCAAAACAATGTTCTTTATAATGAAAATTCACTTAAACCAAGCCCTCTTTTGGTATAGCCAAGAGCACTCGTCTCCAAACAAACTGGTAATTTGTACAAGGCCCTTATCAGTTCTGTGATACGTAGCTTGCAGCTGTGAGGCAATTCACAGTCCTTCTTCTTTCACAAAGTGAAACACACTTTGCCCTGGTTTAGTTTCAACGTGGGGAAAAATCGGCACACAAAAGGTCAAAATCAGTAAAGCAGTCACGAAACACAATGATCAGATAATCCTCCACAATGGCCAAACCCACAGGCTGCTATTTATAGCAGCCTCACTAATGACCACAGCCCCACCCAACCACAGGTGGCCTCACTTTCTTTGATAATAATCTCTCAGTTGTTGCTGCCTATGCATCGCTCTCCGCATGCGTGGCTGTATCATTAACTCTTGTTCTGAATCCAAGGAGGAGCTAGATAATTGATCTCCTTCTGAGCTGTCTGCCACACTCTCCTCCTCCCTGTCACTCATGTCTTCTTGGTCAGAGGAGCCTTCATCATCAGATTCCACCGGGGGCAAAACAGGCCTGCAGCATGTGGATGTCTCCCCCACATCCACAGTCCTTGGGGAAGGAGCTGGGCCAGAGCTAACCACAACACTTTCTCTTCTTCTTCTTTGTTTCTCTTCCTCCTCCTCCTCCTCTCCACAAATCCCATTCCCATCTAGCACTGATGACATCAGCTACTTTGGTAATGAGATGCCTGCATGGAAACGACCAAGCTCAGAAAGCATCAAAGACTTCACAGTCCTCCTCTTCACCACCATCACCACCACACACCCCGTTTTAACCCTGATGATGTTGTGTTTGGGTCATGAAAAATTTTGCAAGGAAACAACCAAGCTTGGAGAGAACCAAGGGCTCCTTATTTTGACCCTGAGCTACAAATATCCTCCTTCTTTGAAGAAATGTTCTGCCCTCTGATGCCCGCCAGATGTGCTGGAATGCTCCAACCAACATAATCTCTCTATGGCTTATTTTCCAGTGGTTAAAGGATGGAGAGGAAGGGTGGGTCAAACGTTTGAAAGAGTCACTTTCTTTTTGGATTGTATAGCAAGAGGCACATCATCACCCATGAGACAGCACTGTGACGTGTTTTTGCTCCTCAGTAATTTGAGTGTTAGCTTGAATTCCATGCTTAGAATAAAAATACTATTTTAAAAATCAAAACTCGGGACAATAGGATGCTGTATTTAAACCCGAGGAAAAGGGGAATAAAACCATGGTTGGAGGTATGAAATGATAGTTCAACTAAGTTAGGATTG
>NC_091956.1:6275037-6400037 GCF_031021105.1 Erythrolamprus reginae
AGAAAATAGAATAGAATAGAAAATAGAATTGAATTTAATGGAATGGAATAGAATAGAATAGAAAATAGAATGGAATAGAATGGAACAGAATGGAATGGAATAGAATAGAATAGAGAATGGAATAGAATAGAATAGAATATAAAATAGAATAGAATAGAATAGAAAATAGAATGGAATAGAATAGAATAGAATGGAACTGAATGGAATAGAATAGAATAGAATAGAGAATGGAATGGAATAGAATAGAATAGAAAATAGAATAGAATAGAAAAGAAAATAGAATGGAATAGAAAAGAAAATAGAATGGAATGGAATAGAATAGAATAGAATAGAATAGAAAATAGAATAGAATAGAAAAGAAAAGAAAATAGAATGGAATGGAATAGAATAGAATAGAATTCTTTATTGGCCAAGTGTGATAGCACACACAAGGAATTTGTCTTTGGTGCATAAGCTCTCATGTACATAAAAGAAAAAGATTTATTTATCAAGAATCCTGAGGTACAACATTTAATGATTGTCAGGGGTCAAATAAGCAATCAGGAAACAATCAACATTAATAAAAATCTTAAAGATACAAGCAACAAGTTACAGTCATACAGTCATTAGTGGGAAGAGATGGGAATGATGAGAAAAAATGATGATTTTATTGCCACCAACATACCCCACGAATTTTAAAATGGATATCCCCCCCCCCCTTTTCATTGTTAAAAATTCTTCCTTTATCTAATTCCTCCCATTTACACCCCGTCACCTGATTCCAAGCGATGCCTGGCTTCAACCCTTGAAAGCTCGGGGCTGGTTAAGAAACCTCCCACTCGAGCAGGTCAAGGAGGACCAGCCGTGGGAAGGAAGAACTCACAGCTGATCAAAGGGTGTGTTAATGCGCCGTAATAACAATGGCCCCGGACACATCACGAGATTTAGCCCAAGGAGCCAAGGTCGGCCTGACATTTCAATCTGGAGAAAAGGTATTCGAGGCATTCCATGAGCTAATATGTCAAGCCCACTTGGGCTGGTGAGAAAACTTTTTTTTAATTCTGCCAGGATTTACCTCACAATACAGACAGGCCTCTGCTTACAAGAGGAGGCCTGTCTGTATTCTGAGGTAAATCCTTATAAGCAGAGGCCTGTCTGTATTCTGAGGTAAATCCTTATAAGCAGAGGCCTGTCTGTATTCTGAGGTAAATACTTATAAGTGGAGGCCTGTCTGTATTCTGAGGTAAATACTTATAAGCGGAGGCCTTTCTGTATTCTGAGGTAAATCCTTATAAGTGGAGGCCAGTCTGTATTCTGAGGTGCTCTGGGGTGGAGTTCCATTTTCATTACCTCACTGTGCCCCCACCTCCGTCCGAGCAGCATCCCACTCCTGGTTCAAAGTCACGGCAGCACTGAAAAAGGCATCTTATATGACCATTATGCACACTTACGGCCAGGGCTCACATTTATGACAGGTTGCAATGCCCTGGTGGTAGGTGTGTGTCACGGGATCCACTTTGGCGACCTTCCGACGGGCAAAGTCAACGGGGAAACCAGATTCGCTTAATGATCGTGTTCCTGATGTAACAAATACAGCGATTCCCATGGTTGAATGTGAGCTGGAGCGGAATATGTCAAGGAGGAGGAGGAGGAATTGATTCTTGAAGACCTTTAGAAAATTCCCACCAGCGCACGAAGCTTTTTTGACCTGGCACCTAACTGGATTATCTCATTCTTAAGACCTCTCGTTATTTCTTCTCAATAGATTTACAGTGATGAAGTTGGCTGTTTGATGTAAGTGGTAACATTGGAGGGGTTTTTTTCCACCTCATTTGCTTTTTGGCACTTAATTGGCACTTGATTCATGCAGAATTAGAAGTACAGTGATACCTCGTCTTACAAACCCCTCATCATACAAACTTTTCAAGATACAAACCCGGGGTTTAAGATTTTTTTGCCTCTTCTTCCAAACTATTTTCACCTTTCCAACCCAAGCCGCCGCCACTGGGATGCCCCATCTCCAGACTTCTGTTGCCAGCAAAGTGCCCTTTTTTGCACTGCTGGGATTCCCCTGAGGCTCCCCTCCATGGGAAACACCACCTCCAGACTTCCGTGGTTTTGCGATGCTGCACGGGAATCCCAGCAGTGCAAAAACGGGCACTTTGCTGGCAACGGAAGTCCAGAGGTGGGGTTTCCCAGCGAGGGGAGCCTCAGCGAAATCGTAGCATCACAAAAACACGGAAGTCTGGAGGTGGGATTTCCCATGGAGGGGAGCCTCAGGGGAAATCCCAGCAGCGCAAAAACAGGCGCTTTGGCTGGCAAAAGGGGTGAGTTTTGGGCTTGCACGCATTAATCACTTTTCCATTGATTCCTATGGGAAACATTCTTTTGTCTTACAAACATTTCACCTTACAAACCTCATCCCGGAACCTATTAAGTTCGTAAGACAAGGTATCACTGTACAGAATAACAAAGTTGGAAGGGACCTTGAAGGTCTTCTAATCCAACCCCTGCTCAAGCAGTAAACCCTATACCGGTGATGGTGAACCTTGTGTTGTTAAGTATTCCCTTTATTTTTTTGAGCAGAATATATAAACATTGTTATATCATTTTTTTGTATACCACCAATACATATTTGACAAAACAAATAAATAAAATAAATAAATAAAATAATAAAGAAGTCTGTAGGATCTAAGTTTGTTCCTTAAAAAAAAGCATATCAATGTGTTGTGGTTAGCTCTGGCCCAGCTCCTGCCCCAAGGACTGTGGATGTGGGGGAGACATCCACATGCTGCAGGCCTGTTTTGCCCCCAGTGGAATCTGCTGATGAAGGCTCCTCTGACCAAGAAGACATGAGTGACAGGGAGGAGGAGAGTGGGGCAGACAGCTCAGAAGGAGATCAATTATCTGTCTCCTCCTTGGATTCGGAACAAGAGTTAATGATACAGCCACGCATGCGGAGAGCGATGCATAGGCAGCAACAACTGAGAGATTATTATCAAAGAAAATGAGGCCACCTGTGGTTGGGTGGGGCTGTGGTCATTAGTGAGGCTGCTATAAAGAGCAGCCTGTGGGTTTGGCCATTGTGGAGGATTATCTGATCGTTGTGTTTTGTGACTGCTTTACTGACTTCGACCTTTTGTGTGCTGATTTTCCCCCGCTTGGAAACTAAACCAGGGCAAAGTGTGTTTCACTTTGTGAAAGAAGAAGGACTGTGAATTGCCGCACAGCTGCAAGCTAAGTATCTCAGAACTGATAAGGGACTTGTACAAATTACCAGTTTGTTTAGAGACCAGTGCTCTTTGCTATACCAAATGAGGGCTTAGTTTAAGTGACTTTTCATTATAAAGAACATTGTTTTGAATTTTCAAACGTGTGTGTGTCTGAAATTTGTACCTGTGAATTTTTGGGAGGAGTCTACCAGAGAGCCCGACAGAACACAATGTAAGGAAATAAATACTTATTTATGAAGTTTTGCAGTTTTTCAAAATACTTCATAGGAGGCCAGCTATCAAAAAACGACACCAAAATACCTGTTAAAGGTATGGCTCTGATTTCAAAATAAAGCAATACTTGATATTTAGAAAAATCTCCCCTGCTTACTTTAAAATTCTGCTTGAGCATCTAAGACTCCATCTCAAAGATCACAATCATTTTAGCCAAAACATTTACAAAACGCATCATTTTCTGTTGGGATGGTTTTTCTTCCAAGGGCCACTAGAGGGTGCTACATCAATACATTTTTAATATATAGATAGGAGCAGAATTTTTCACTTGGTGGACAGGATAATAAAATTATATTCTGGCTCCTTTTGATTCTTGATCTCCGTGTGAACATAATAATCGTAATAATTGCTAATTGTAGTAGGCAGAGCAGCTAATTGTAAGCAGGGAGACTAATTTTGCCCACTATGAATTGAGCAAATCCTCAACCTATTATTCCAGCGTATTGTCGAGAAATCTGGAGAATAATGAATCCAAAGTTCTTTGATGCACCCCAGCTTTCTATCAGGAATACAGATAATCCTCAATTTGCTCCCATTTATTTAATATCCATTTGAAGTTACAACTTATGACTGAATCTCAGTGGTCATGCCCCCGTCAGAATCTAAATCTGAGATGGATTAAGGGTTGTAACTCATGATAGAAACAGAAACATAGAAGACTGATGGCAGAAAAAGACCTCATGGTCCATCTAGTCTGCCCTTATACTATTTCCTGTATTTGATCTTACAATGGATCTATGTTTATCCCAGGCATGTTTAAATTCAGTTACTGTGGATTTACCAAGGACGTCTGCTGGAAGTTTATTTTACTCTTTCAGTAAAATAATATTTTCTCACGTTGCTTATGATCTTTCCCCCAACTAACTTCAGATTGGGTCCCCTTGTTCTTGTGTTCACTTTCCTATTACAAACACTTCCCTCCTGAACCTTATTTAACCCTTTCACATATTTAAATGTTTCGATCATGTCCCCACTTTTCCTTCTGTCCTCCAGACTGTACAGATTGAGTTCATTAAGTCTTTCCTGATACGTTTTATGCTTTTATGATTCTTGACAAATGTATCTTTTATGTACACTGAGAGCATATGCACCAAAGACACATTTTTTATTTATTTATTTTATTTATTTATTTTGTCCAATACACAATGAGGGTTTTAGTGGGTATATATCTATATACACATAGTAAAATACATGATGAGGGTTATAGAGGAGATACTCATACTAAAATATATCTAAGAAATAATAGAAAAGAAGGTACAGTAACAGAACATATCAATGAAAGAATAGAAGAAGAGATATAGGAATAGAAGAAAGGTATAGGAGATATAGGAGAGCAATAGGACAGGGGACGGAAGGCACTCTAGTGCACTTGTACTCACTCCTTACTGACCTCTTAGGAATCTGGAGAGGTCAACCGTAGATAATCTAAGGGTAAAGTGTTGGGGGTTTGGGGATGACACTATGGAGTCCGGTAATGAGTTCCACGCTTCGACAACTCGGT
Organism: Erythrolamprus reginae; assembly: GCF_031021105.1. Classification (NCBI taxonomy): domain Eukaryota; kingdom Metazoa; phylum Chordata; class Lepidosauria; order Squamata; family Dipsadidae; genus Erythrolamprus; species Erythrolamprus reginae. Next base: position 6,280,024 of record NC_091956.1, read on the forward strand.
TACTGAAGTCATATTTTTTACAGTCAAGTTTGGAGCGGTTAATATTTTGTTTAAATCTGTTGTGTGCTCTTGTGTTGTGGTGGTTGAAGCTGAAGTAGTTGCCAACAGGCAGGACGTTGCAGCATATGATCTTGTGGGCAATACTTAGATCTTGTTTAAGGCATCTTAGTTCTAGCCTTTCTAGGCCCAGGATTGAAAGTCTAGTCTCGTAGGGTCTTCTGTTTCGAGTGGGGGAGTGAAGGGCTCTTCTGGTGAAGTATCTTTGGACATTTTCAAGGGTGTTAATTCTTTGTGTGTTCAATCACACTTGGCCAATAAAGGATTCTGTTCTATCATCTTGGTTGCTCTTCTCTGCACTCTTTCTAGAGTCTCAGCATTTTTTAAATAATGCGGTAACCAAACCTTTATTTTCTCACAGGCTTCTGTTTTTCTTATCTCCATTTCAATTTAAATGAAAAAGTCAACTCTTTGGGAGAACTTTTTGTTATTTGCCTTTGTGGCTGGGTTTTCATCAAGCAAGCCAGCCATTTCCCAGGCTCGTGCCTGGCAGTGACAACAGTGCATGATTGACTGATGATCATGTCAACCAGGAAGCGGCTCATTTTTCAATTCTTCTCCACCCAGTAAAATACACTGAGGTCGAAGTGGGGCAGGTCCCGTTGCAAATCGGCTTCTGTATCTTAATTCCGGGTCTTCCACTTTTCTACGACCTGGGAAAGGGTCAAAAATTGAAAAGGAAGCAAAGATTAAATGCCCCAAACTTTTGTTTTTCAACTTTTAAGAAATACATACTTCGTTTCCCAGAATTCTACACAAGATGAAGTTGAAGCCCCCAAGCTTCAGGGGAATACACTCCAAGATCAGGGAAGTCTTAATACCACTCTACTACGCCCTGGTCAGACCACACCTGGAGTACTGTGTTCAGTTCTGGTCACCACACTTCAAAAAAGACATTTAAACTCTGGAGAAGGTGCAGAAAAGAGCAACCAAAATGATCAGGGGTCTAGAAACCAAGACTTACGAAGAGAGACAGAGGGAACTGGGCATGGATAGCCTAGAAAAAAGGAGGGCCAGAGCGGACATGATAGCAATCTACAGGTATACGAGGGGTTGCCACAGAGAGGAGGGGATCACTTTATTCTCCAGGGCACCAGAGGGCCGGACGAGAAACAACGGCTGGAAGCTGACCAAAGAGAGATTCAACCTGGAAATAAGGAAGAACTTCCTGACGGTCAGAACGATCAACCAGCGGAACAACCTACCAGCGGACGTTGTGAACGCCAATACTCTAGACATTTTTAAGAGGAAATTGGACTGCCATTTGGCTAGGATACTATAGGGTTCCTGCTTAGGCAGGGGGTTGGACTTGATGACCCGCATGGTCCCTTCCAACTCTAACAATAAAATAAAATAAATAAATAAATAAGCTTGAGAAAGGCTGATGGGATTCTGGGAGTTGAAGTCCATGCGTCCATATGCACCAAAGACAAATTCCTTGTGTGTCCAATCACACTTGGCCAATAAAGAATTCTATTCTATTCCAATATTCTATTCTATTCCAATATTCTATTCTATTCTACTCTACTCTACTCTATTCTATTCTACTCTACTCTACTCTATTCTTAAAATAATCAAATTTGAGAAGTTCTGATGGAATTCTGGGAGTTGAAGTCCCACACGCCTTAAAGACATCTAGCTTGATAAATGGAGACAATCCCAACTTTAGGACGGTTCTGTTGTGGGAAAGAAAGTTGACAAGTTCCAGAGTCCCCAAATTGATCTAGGGCGGTTTCAAAGTCGAGGTAATCCTCTGGAGATTAGTGTCTGGCATTATCTGACGTCATTAATACCTTGACCTACTTAAGGCCTGATATGCAACTTCTGTTTACTCCACCAACAGTAAGGGCAAATATTGACCGCCTCCCCACTATTCCTGGCTACTGCAAACACCCCTTCCTACATCTGTCTGTAGAGATTCTCAGGTCATGGTTGTCCCAAAGGTGCTTTTTTCAGGAGGCAACTGGACTTTCTTGCGTTTTTTTTTTCTTTGAAGATGTTTCGCTTCTCATCCCGGAAGCTTCTTCCACTCTCAAAAAGATAGTGGGGAACAGAAAGATCTATATTCCTTGAAGACAGCTGGTCATTTGCCTCATTTAAGAGGGTTGTTGATGCCTCTTGTTGCGGGTGAAGGAGGAGAGTGCAAAAGTTGGCTTGAAACGCAACGTTAAGAAAGCTAAAGTCATGGCATCCGGCCTTCTCAAGTCCTGGGAAATACGAGATGGGGAAGAAACGGAGGGAGTGACAGATTTTATTTTTCTTGGCTACGAGATCACTGCAGATAGGGACTGCAGCCAAGAAATTAAAAGACACTTGCTCCTGGGGAGGGAAGCCATGGCAAATCTAGATAGCATACTAAATAATGTGTCTAGTTAGTGTTGTGATTCAGCCTGAGGCTCCTCAGGGACCGGCTGGAGCTCTGCCGGATCCATGCCCAGAGGAGGAGGACAGTGAACAGGAGGGGGAGGACCAGGCAGATGGGGGAGAGGAACGTCAGGAAGAGGAGGAGGGAGAGCAGCCTGAGACCCCCGGGGGGGAGGGGCTCTCCCCAGCTAGTAGCCTGGATTCATTGGATGAAGATGCACAGGCTATAATAGACATGAGGCAGCGACGAGCAGCTCAAAGACGGGGCCAATTAGAAAGGTATTTCCATCCCTGAATTGGCAACAGCTGGGTTTGGGTGTGGTTCTCCTCAGCAGGGTTGAAAAGGCAGGCCCGCCCTTACAGTCTTGTGGAGAGTTATCAATTGGGAGTCCTGTGACCTTGCTTCGATTCTCGGCGTCTCTGATCTTGGCTTGTGGCCTAGAAGTCTGGAAGACTTGGGGGAGGCGTGGGTTTTATTATCTCCAGCGTTGTTTTTGCCAGCAAGAATCCTGTTTTATTGCCTGGCCTTCGTGAAACCTCTGTGAAGCTTCATAGTGTTCCTGTCTGTAAGAACAGTTTTTGTTACCTGTGTTTGCTTTCAATTATATAAACTGCCTTTGCTTTTTACCAGTGTGTCTGGCTACTCTTTTTGGTTGGTGTTGGCGTCTGGGGGGACCCAGACAGAACAGTTAAGACTGTGGTTTTCCCAGTTGCAACCTATGGATGTGAAAGTTGGACCATAAGGAAGGCTGTGCGCCAAAGAATTGGAGCCTTTGAACCCTGGTTCTGGAGAAGACTTCTGCAAGTCCCGTGGACTGCAAGGTGATTAAACCAAAGTGTTATCCTTGGTCCTAGAGGAGATCAATTCTGATTGCTCCTTAGAAGGCCAGATCCTGAAGATGAAAACTTAAATACTTTGGTCACCAGAGGGTGGTAGAAGACAGGAAGGCCTGGCCCTGGAGGAACGTTGTCCATGGGGTCGCAATGGGTCAGACACGACTTTGCAACTAGCGAGCGGACCGTAGAAGCACTTGGAGGTTTATCTCTGTTCTCGGGGGTCATCTGAGTAGTGTTTTTATTTTATTTTTTATTTATTCTTTGTCCAATATACAATACATATGAAAGAGAATAGACATTAAGTAATATATATAAAGATAGAAAGTAAGAAAGAAGAGAAGTAGAAGGGAAGGAGAGAAAATATATGAGATATGAGATAAGGAAAGACAATTGGACAGGGGACGAAAGGGACACCAGTGCACTTATGTACGCCCCTTACTGACCTCTTAGGAACCTGGAGAGGTCAATCGTGGATAGCCTAAGGGAGAAATGTTGGGGGTTAGGGGCTGACACCACTGAATCCGGCAATGAATTCCACGCTTCGACAACTCGATTGTTAAAGTCATATTTTTACAGTCAAGTTTGGAGCGGTTAATATTAAGTTTGAATCTGTTGCGTGCTCTTGTGTTGTTACTGTTGAAGCTGTAGATGGTTCCTGTAGTCTGCGATTTTCCCCTCTGGAAATCCATTCTTACATTCAAAGGGGGTTGTTGAGATTCTCAATCACCCAGGGCTTGTCCCAAAGAATATAAATCTTTCCAATAGGAATTTGTTTGTTTGTTTGTTTGTTTGTTTATTTAATTAATTGGATTTGTATGCCGCCCCTCTCCGGAGACTCGGGGCGGCTAACAGCAATAATAAAACAGCATATAATAATAATCCAATACTAAAAACAGTTAAAAACCCATTATTATAAAAACCAAACATACAAACAGACATACCATGCATAAAATTGTAAAGGCCTAGGGGGAAAGAGTATCTCAGTCCCCCCATGCCTGGCAGCAGAGGTGGGTTTTAAGGAGCTTACGAAAGGCAAGGAGGGTGGGGGCGATTCTAATCTCTGGGGAGAATTGGTTCCAGAGGGCCGGGGCCGCCACAGAGAAGGCTCTTCCCCTGGGTCCCGCCAAGTGACATTGTTTAGTTGACGGGACCCGGAGAAGGCCAACTCTGTGGGACCTAACTGGTCGCTGGGATTTGTGCACCAGAAGGTGGTCCCTGAGATATTCTGGTCCGATGCCATGAAGGGCTTTATAGGTCATAACCAACACTTTGAATTGTGAGCGGAAACTGATCGGCAACCAATGCAGACTGTGGAGTGTTGGTGTAACATGGGCATATTTAGGGAAGCCCATGATTGCTCTCACAGCTGCATTCTGCACAATCTGAAGTTTCCGAACACTTTTCAAAGGTAGCCCCATGTAGAGAGCGTTACAGTAGTGAAGCCTCGAGGTGATGTGGGCATGGAATAAATAGAATAGAATAGAATGGAATGGAATGGAATAGAATCCTTTGTTGTCCAAGTGTGATTGGACACACAAGGAATTTGTCTTTGGTGCATATGCTCTCAGTGTACATAAAAGAAAAGATACATTTGCCAAGAATCATGACGTACAGCACTTAATGATTGTCATAGGGGTCAACTAAGCAATGAGGAAACAATCAATATTAATAAAAATCATAAGGATACAAGCAACTAGTTAGAGTCATACAGTCATTAGTGGGAGGAAATGGGTGATAGGAATGATGAGGAAAAAACTAGTAGTAATAGGAGTGCAGATTTAGTAAATAGTTTGACAGTGTTGAGGGAATTATTTGTTTAGCAGAGTGAGGGCGTTCAGAAAAAAACTGTTCTTGTGTCTAGTTGTCTTGGTGTGCAGTACTCCATAGCGACGTTTTGAGGGTAGGAGTTGAAACAGTTTGTGTCCAGGATGCGAAGGGTCAGTAAATATTTACACTGCCCTCTTTTTGATTCATGCAGCATACAGGTCCTCAATGGACGGCAGGTTGGCAGCAATTGTTTTTTCTGCAGTTCTGATTCTCCTCTGAAGTCTGTGTCGGTCTTGTTGGGTTGAAGCACCAAACCAGACAGTTATAGAGGTGCAGATGACGGAGGCCATGCAATAATCAATTAAGGAGCTTTAAAGAGGTTTTAAGTGTGAGGGTTTTTTTTAATAATAGGCTATATGCATTGGGGTTTTGCACAATTCTAAAATAATTGGGCAACTCTCATTCCGTGGCTGAACAGCCAAGCAAATTGGCCAATGGCCTGCTTTACTTCCACACTGGAAAACAGCTGTCGTATAATGAAAGGCTTCCCTGTGGGTTAGAGAGAGGATGGGCCATTTGCGTAGATGCTTATCAACATGGGTGATTGCACAAAATCCTGGCTCTCTGCGCTTCACCAGCTTTCCTAAGCCAAGGCAAGGCAGAATGCCAGGCCAAATATTAAGGATGAGCAATAGGAGATAGATAGCAGATATCAGGAGCCAGAAGAGGAGGGGAGAGGAGAGGAAGGGAGGAGAGGGGACGGGATGGCATAGGAGCAGGGGTGGGCAGCAGGCAGGATGGGGTAGAACGTGGTTCCACCAATGGAAGTGAAGCTGCGTGCATAGCTCCAGCTGATCGGTGGCAGTCACTTCCTGGATTGATTGATTGATTGATTGATTGATTGATTGATTTGTATGCCGCCCCTCTCCGGAGACTCGGGGTGGCTAACAGCAATAATAAGACAGCGTACAATAATAATCCAATACTAAAAACAATTAAAAACCCATTAATATAAAAACCAAACAGTCGGAGAGGGGCGGCATACAAATCTAAGTAATAAATAAATAAATAAATACAGACATACCATACATAAAATTGTAAAGGCCTAGGGGGAAAGAATATCTCAATTCCCCCATGCCTGGCGGCAGAGGTGGGTTTTAAGTAGCTTACGAAAGGCAAGGAGGGTGGGGGCAATTCTGATCTCTGGGGGGAGCTGGTTACCAGTCTCATCTCGGCTCTCTCCCCCCCCCCCCCCCCGCTGCTGCTGCTGCGCGCGCCTCGCTTTTTTCCTCTTTCCTCCTTCCTGGCCTCGGACGAGCTTTTCTCTCTCCTTCCCAGCTCCCCTCCAGCCTCACGTGGCCACCTCCTGAAGCCAGGAAGGAGGAAAGAGGAAAAAAGCAAGGACCACGCAGCAGCAGCAATGGGCAAAGGAGAATCGAACCGTGCCGTGCCAAAGCAGCCTAGGCTATGGTCTATTTCTGCAAGCGAAGCCCTCACTCCACCCGCAGCTGAGATGAAAAGCCACTGTGTGGCAATAATAACCCTGGGACTCTCCCTCGGCTTTCTGATATTGTTAAATCCTCCCCTCCTGTCCTCCTCCTCCTCCTTCTCGGAAGCGGCAGGGAGACCAGCACCGGCAGGAGTTGCAGTGGGCCCATTTCCTCCCCCCTATTTTCTCAACAGCTGATTGGCAGGGGGCGACCCAAGAAGGAGAGCACGGGAAACATGAAACAAATTGTTGCCCCAGCGAACGGCACTGGTGAGGTTGTAAGTTGAGGACTTAACAGTTCACTTGAACGATGATGATCATTCAAGCCACTCCCACCTGGGGGGGGTCACATGGCCAGCAAGCCACACCCACAAAATTAGCCACACCCACAATGTGGCAGTAAACATTTTGGCCACCCATTACTGGATAGGACATGAGGGGATGGGAGGAGGATACAGAAGAAGAGAGGAGAGACGGGAACAGTAGTGGATTCCTACCAGGATGGTCGACACCATCGTACCGGTAGCGAGATCTGTCCAGTGAGATTTTGCTTCTGCACATGTGCAGGATTTTGGCGAACTGGCAAATGCCACCTCTGGCTGAGTGGGGTGGGAATGGAGATTTTCCAATATCTTTGGCCCAGGAATGGGGAGGGAATGGGGATTTTGCAGTATCCTTCCTCTGCCACGCCCACCAAAGCCACGCCCAGTGAGACACACCACGCCCACTGTTGTGGTTAGCTCGGGCCCTGCTCCTGCCCCAAGGACTATGGATGTGGGGGAGACATTCACATGCTGCAGGCCTGTTTTGCTCCCGGTGGAATCGGCTGGTGAAGGCTCCTCTGACCAAGAAGACATGAGTGACAGGGAGGAGGAAAGTGGGGCAGACAGCTCAGAAGGAGATCAATTATCTCTCTCCTCCTTGGAGTTAATGATACAGCCACACATGCGGAGAGCGATGCATAGGCAGCAACAACTGAGAGATTATTATCAAAGAAAATGAGGCCACCTGTGGTTGGGTGGGGCTGTGGTCATTAGTGAGGCTGCTATAAAGAGCAGCCTGTGGGTTTGGCCATTCTGGAGGATTATCTGATCGTTGTGTTTCGTGACTGCTTTATTGACTTTGACCTTTTGTGTGCTGATTTTCCCCCACTTTGAAACTAAACCAGAGCAAAGTGTGTTTCACTTTGTGAAAGAAGAAGGACTGTGAATTGCCTCACAGCTGCAAGCTAAGTATCTCAGAACTGATAAGGGACTTGTACAAATTACCAGTTTGTTTGGAGACGAGTGTTCTTTGCTATACCAAAAGAGGGCTTAGGTTAAGTGAATTTTCCTTATAAAGAACATTGTTTTGAATTTTCAAACGTGTGTGTGTCTGAAATTTGTACCTGTCAATTTTTGGGAGGATTCTACCAGAGAGCCCAACAGAACACCCACCAAGCCAAACCCAAAGAACTGGTAGTTTTAAAAAATTGGATTTCACCACTGCCCTTTTGTCTGCCATAGCCCTTCAAGTGTTGGAAGGTGGTTATCATGGCTTGGAACAAGGACATCCAGGTCCATGTTCCTAGTATCTCCAGGCCAGACGTCCTGACAACCCTCTTCCAGGATAGTTCTTCTGAGAATCCGATGAAGAGAGAGACCTTTGATTCCTGCAGGAACATGGAACTTCTTAGGGGATTGGGATGGGTTAATAGAAGCATAGGAGAAAATCAGAGCTCCTCTCCATGATTTGGAAAGCACCACAAAGTCCAATTAAAGCAACTGGGACAGATCGTTGTGCAGCTTTTGCTTGATCACATCTAAAAAGGGATATTCACTAGTTTCCTCGGCCATCTGCTCCAATTTTGAACTGCTGTTGCTGTCAGGAAGGTTGTCCTAACTTTTAACAGAATCTGTGCTAGAACTAAAAAGTCTATCCAACCATCCATGAAACTATCTATCTATCTATCTATCTATCTATCTATCTATCTATCTATCTATCTATCTATCTATCTATCCATCCATCCATCTATCTTTCTTTCCTTTATTTCTTTCATTTTTTCTTTCCCGATCCATGAAACCATCTATCTATCTATCTATCTTCCCCCTTATATAATTTATACATGGTATGTTTGATGGTATGATTGGTTTCTTAAATTGGGGTTTTTTTATATTACTTTTTAATATTAGATTTGTTACATTGTTTTTTATTGTTGTTAGCCGCCCCGAGTCTTCGGAGAGGGGCGGCATACAAATCTAAATAAACTAAACTATCCTATCTATCTATCTATCTATCTATCTATCTATCTATCTATCTATCTATCTATCCATCCATCCATCTATATATCTATCTATCCATCTATCTATCTATCTGTCTTTCTTTTCTTTCTTTCATTCATTTTTTTCTTTCCCTATCCATGAAACCATCTATCTAACTATCTATCTATCTATCTATCTATCTATCCATCCATCCATCTTTCTTTTCTTTCTTTCTTTCATTTTTTTCTTTCCCTATCCATGAAAACATCTATCTATCCATCCATCCATCCACCCATCTATCTTTCTTTTGTTCTTTCTCTTTCTATCCATCCATCCATCCATCTGTGAAACCATCTATCTTTCTATCCATCGATCTGTCTATCTTCCTTCCTTCTTTCCTTCCTTCCTTCCTGCTACAAGAATGGTGGAAGGTCTTAAGCATAAAACTTATCAGGAAAGACTTTATGAATTCAACCTGTATAGTCTGGAGGACAGAAGGGAAAGGGGGGACATGATCAAAACATTTAAATATGTTAAAGGGGGGGAAGTGTTTTTAATGGGAACGTGAATACAAGAACAAGGGGGTACAATTTGAGGTTAGTTGGGGGAAAGACCAGAAGCAACATGAGGAAATATTATTTTACTGAAAGAGTAGTAGATGCTTGGAACAAACTTCCAGCAGACATGGTTGGTTAATCCCCAGTAACTGAATTTAAACATGCCTGGGATAAACATAGATCCATCCTAAGATAAAATAGAAGAAATAGTATAAGGGCAGACTAGATGGACCATGAGGTCTTTTTCTGCCATCAATCTTCTATTATTGATTGATTGATTGATTGATTGATTGATTGATTGATTGATTTTGTCCAATACACAATAAGGGTTTTAGTGGGTATACACATAGTAAAATACATGATGAAGGTTATAGATGATATACTCATAGTAAAATATACCTGAGAAAGAATAGAAGAGAAGATATAGAAATAGAAGAAAGGTATAGGAGATATAGGAGAGAAATAGGACAGGGGACGGAAGGCACTCTAGTGCACTGTACTCGCCCCTTACTGACCTCTTAGGAATCTGGATAGGTCAAGCGTATATAATCTAAGGGTAAAGTGTTGGGGGTTTGGGGATGACACTATGGAGTCCGGTAATGAGTTCCACACTTCGACAACTCGGTTACTGAAGTCATATTTTTTACAGTCAAGTTTGGAGCGGTTAATATTAAGTTTAAATCTGTTGAGTGCTCTTGTGTTGTTGTGGTTGAAGCTGAAGTAGTCACTGACAAGCAGGACATTGCAGCATATGATCTTATGGGCAATACTTAGATCTTGTTTAAGGCCTCTTAGTTCTATGTTTCTATGCACAGAAGGCTTCCAGATTGATTGAGTTCCTTCTAATTTGAAGTGGTCAAAGCAATGCAAGGCCATTTGAGTCGTTGCTTTATTCACCCAGATCTCGGTCCCTAACAAAAGAAACTCAAGAATATTTGCTTTGCCAGTAGATGGCCTTTTGAACCATACATTTTTTACACTTAATTTTTAAAAAAAACATTACATAAGGCAGACATTTGCAGCTTAGCTATAAAGTCATCTGGCAAGAATTGGGCAATAAAATCCTTTCAACTTTATCCCTTATTTATTTTCCTTAGGTGAAATGCCCCCGTGATAACATTCCTATTTATCTCCCCGCCTCCAAAGGAAAAGCAAAATTTCCATATCCTCAAGTGGAAAATATTTTCTCTTATGGTGGCCACAAGCGTCAGTGCCTCGCTTAGTTTATCCAAACAGCCAGATTTTGCAATTTGCTATAAATCATACGAAGCCCAAAGGACACATTTGTTTTTATTCCTTTGAATCTTATTTATGAATAACAATGTTCCCCGCTCTCTTCGATCCTCAATTGAGGACCAACTAGTCTGCAAAAGACCGAAGGGCAGTTTTCAAATTTAAGCCAACCTAATGTTGCTAACTCAGGAAGTCTACAGTAAAGCTGCACCATCTTGGTAACTTTGCTGTGGACTTCAAATCCCAGAATTCCCTAGCCGCCCTTGGCTGGCTGTGGAATTCTGGGAGTTATTATTATTATTATTTATTGGATTTGTATGCCGCCCCTCTCCGCAGACTCGGGGCAGCTAACAACAGTGGTAAAACAACATGAACAATCCAATTAATAAAAACAACTAAAAAACCCTTATTATAAAAAACCAAACATACACACAAACATACCATACATAACTTGTAATAGCCTAGGGGAAAAGGATAACTTAGCTCCCCCATGCCTGGCAACAAAGGTGGGTCTTAAGTAATTTGCGAAAGACAAGGAGGGTGGGGGCCGTTCTAATCTCTAGGGAGAGTTGATTCCAGAGGGCTGGGGCCACCACAGAGAAGGCTCTTCCCCTGGGGCCCGCCAAATGACATTGTTTGGTCGAAGGGACCCAGAGAAGGCCAACTCTGTGGGACCTTATCGGCCGCTGGGATTCGTGCGGTAGAAGACGGTTCCGGATGTATTCTGGCCCAATGCCATGTAGGGCTTTAAAGGTCATTACCAACACTTTGAATTGTGTCCGGAAACCGATCGGCAGTCAGTGCAGGCCGCGGAGTGTTGCAGAAAAGTTGAAGTCCATACATCTTAAGAGTTGGTAAGATTGAGAAAACATTGGTTTAGAAATCCCTATTGCAATGTTTTGAGAGTTGAAGTTCGCTGGTCTTATACATTTTTTTTCTTCAACAATTATTTATTGAACACAATGAAACTTACACAGAAGAAAGAATAATGTTTCTTCTACACTCCCTATTTTTCCACGTAATCTCCGTCCCGTTCTATGGCCTTCCTCCAGCGAGACACAAGGGTGTGTATGCCCTGTCGGTACCACTCCTTGTTCTGGTCACAAAGCCATTTCTGCACTGTGCAAATCACCTCTTTGTCATCCTCAAAATGTCTTCTGCGACTAACCGTACTTCTGTCGACTGCAGATTCTCCATAAACTGTACACAAACGTTTGTGAATGTTCCCAACAGTTTCTTTCCCCGCAGGGAGAAATTCAATGACCACACGCTGCTTGTGACGTACATCTCGTACAGACACCATTTCGAAACCCTGCTGCAGCTACGCTATGTGTCTGAAGAAATGCAAAATTTATACATGCACTCCTGACAATTCAAATAATGTATATCTAAAGTTGTTCTGTCGAGCTCTCTGGTAGAATCCTCCCGAAAATGCACAGATACAATTTCAGACACACACCCGTTTGAAAATTCAAAACAATGTTCTTTATACTGAAAATGCAAAGAAACTAAGCCCTCTTTTGGTATAGCAAAGAGCACTTGTCTCCAAACAAACTGGTAATTGGTACAAGTCCCTTATCAGTTGTGAGATACTTAGCTTGCAGCTGTGAGGCAATTCACAGTCCTTCTTCTTTCACAAAGTGAAACACACTTTGCTCTGGTTTAGTTTCAAAGCGGGGGAAAATCAGCACACAAAGGTCAAAGTCAGCAAAGCAGGCATGAAACACAACATATAATCCTCCACAATGGCCAAACCCACAGGGTGCTATTGATAGCAGCCTCACTAATGACCACAGCCCCATCCAACCACAGGTGGGCTCATTTTCTTTGATAATAATCTCTCAGTTGTTGCTGCCTATGCATCGCTCTCCGCATGTGTGGCTGTATCATTAACTCTTGTTCCGAATCCAAGGAGGAGACAGATAATTGATCTCCTTCTGAGCTGTCTGCCCAACTCTCCTCCTCCCTGTCACTCATGTCTTCTTGGTCAGAGGAGCCTTCATCAGCAGATTCCACCGGGAGCAAAACAGGCCTGCAGCATGTGGATGTCTCCCCCACATCCACAGTCCTAGGGGCAGGAGCTGGGCCAGAGCTAACCACAACATAAAGTTTTCCATTTGTACCATTAATGTACAAATGAGGAAAAAAATGTGGTGCATTACTTTCTGTGCGACCCTCGTGGTTGTCTAGGTCAGTGATGAAGAACCTTTTTTTGCTTGGTGCCAAAATAGTGCACATGCATGCTTGCCCACATTCATAATGCATGCAGGTTCACTTGCTGACTCAACTTTCCATGTGCTTTTCCTTTTGTAGTTATGGGTGCAGAGACACCATGGCTAAAGTCCCCTCCTAACAACTACTTTGCAGGCCCCAATATAAGCGTCTCGAGGAGGTAAGACTAGCTCCAGGCACAGCTCTTGATGAAACTGACCTCCAACTCAGCAATGCTCAGCGGTACCCGGCCACGTAATTATTTCCACCGTGGTTAAAATTGGAAAACTTGACACCTGAACGAAACTCAGCACCGTATCTCAGTGTGGCCTGGAGGACATCAATCAACAGCCATTGCCTGAGCTGCAGGAGATGAGGATAATTTTCTCAAAAGGTCAGGAGGGTGACGTCAGGCCCACAGTCAAAGCCCCTTGAAATTAAAAGGGTCTCCAAGCCAGGCTGGTAATGAAAACTGGTTAAAGGAAGAGGGAATGATCCTACAACCCATAACAAAAGCATTGAGGAAAGTCTACAGGAAAACATTAGAAATAAGGAAAAGGTAGAGATGATAGATAGATAGATAGATAGATAGATAGATAGATAGATAGATAGATAGATAGATAGATAGATAGATAGATGAGATAGATAGATAGATAGATAGATGAGATAGATAGATAGATGAGATAGATAGATAGATAGATAGATGAGATAGATAGATAGATAGATGAGATAGATAGATAGATAGATGAGATAGATAGATAGATGAGATAGATAGATAGATAGATGAGATAGATAGATAGATAGATAGATAGATAGATAGATAGAAAGATGAGATAGATAGATAGATGAGAGAGATAGATAGATAGATAGATAGATAGATAGATAGATAGATAGATAGATAGATAGATAGATAGATAGAATCTCTTCGTGGGAGGGATTCCCCAGCTCCTTCAAAGCAAGGTCTTCTGTTGCTCTGTTGTTTATATTTTTGAGCAGTACACTTTATACACAATACTAATGATAACATTAAATAGATATAATAATAACCTTTCAACTTCTAACATTTGTGTATACATTGTAATTATAATTTATTCTATTATATATCCTTTCTACAATGCTTTATTGGTGCAGTAAACGCATCAAATGCCACTAAGTAGTTCAGTAATCACGAGGGCTGTGTAAAATGAAACTTTAGGATTCTTGCAAGACTGGGGAGTACAGAACAAGTGTGCAATGGTCAATGTGATTATGCAACCGAATAATTCATTATCCCAGGGGTGGGTTCTAACTTACTTAGCTACAAGTTCGCTTGTTCCCACGCTGCATGGGCGCGCCTCGTGGGCAGCTCCGAAAGATCTGATTTTTTTTTATTTTAAAAAAACCCTAAAACAAGACCACCTGCACATCCTCAGAAGAAAAATTTAAAAAAAAATTAATTCAAAAAGCAATAGTGGCGCCAACGGACCGGCACTGATCGAACTGGTTTGGTGACATCATCGTGACATCACTGATGGGTCGCTACCGGTTTGGGTGAACCAGTCCGAATTGGGAGGAATCCACCCCTGTATTTTCCATTATGGAACAAACACACGTGGATTGTGGAAGGGATTGGCAGAATCTGGAGGTGGAGGTGGAGTTAAAAGAGGGATTAGCCTAGAATCTTTATGTAGTCACAAGCGAACTATATTTTTGGAATTCTGTTCATCAAATAAACTCCAAACAAGTGTTTTTCACTTGACAGTAGTCCTGCAAATAGGCATGAGTAGCAATAAATCAGTTTAATTGGACTTTCACGTGTAAATCTGATCTTTTGACACATACACTACATGGCATTGGACAGAATACTTACGGGAACACCTTTTGCCACATGAATCCTAGCGGCTGATTAGATCTCACAGAGTTGGCCTTCTCCGAGTCCCGTCGACTAAATAATGTTGTCTAGCAGGACCTAGGGGAAGAGCCTTCTCTGTGGCGGCCCCGGCCCTCTGGAATCAAATCGCCCTAGAGATTTGAATTGCCCCCACCCTTCCCATCTTCCGCAAGGTGTTAACTCCCCCCTCTCTTCAGACTATAGCACTTGAGAATGGCGTGACTGTATAGTATTGATTGTTTTTAATATTAAGGAGGTTTAATTCTACTTTTATTAATTGGATTTGTATCATTGTTCACTGTACAGTGGAACCCCGACATAAGAGCTGCTCTACTTAAGAGCAACTCGAGATAAGAGCTGGGAGGGGAGAGATATTTTTGTTCTACTTACAAGCCCAAATTCGAGATACAAGCGCCAAGGAGCTGTCTCCTGAAGCCAAACGCTAACTTCCGCGTTCGGCTTCAGGAGACAGCTGCGAAGCGGCACGCGTGTTTTAAAAGGTTGCAGCCGGCCTGGGGGGCTCGGGGGGGTGCTTGCAGCTTTCTTTCTTGCTATTTTTCTTTCTCTCTTTTACCTTCCCTTCCTCTATTTCTTCTTTTCTTTCTCCTTCCCACCTTCTTCCCTCCCTCCCTCCCTTCACTCATTCCTCTCTTACTCTCCCCTTTCATAAGTTTCCTTGCTTCCTTCCTCTGTTCCTGTTCCTTCCCCCTTTCTTTCTTTCTTTCTTTCTTTCTTTCTTGCTCTTTTTCTTTCTCTCTTTTACCTTCCCTTCCTCTATTTCCTCTTTTCTTTCTCCTTCCCACCTTCTTCCCTCCCTCCCTCCCTCCCTTCCCTCATTCCTCTCTTACTCTCCCCTTTCATAAGTTTCCTTGTTTCCTTCCTCTGTTCCTGTCCCTTCCCTCTTTCCTTCCTTCCTTCCCACCCTCCGTCCATTCATTCACCCATTCCTCTCTTGATCGCTTAAAGCCGGTCCCTGGTGCAAAAAGGGTTGGGGACCTCTGTCCTACAGGATTGGGTGGCAGAGAAGTTGAACATATGTAAATTTAAAAGTTTAAGAAAGTTTACAAGTTAAGTGAAAGAAACTTCATTATTCATTTATATGTACATGTACATTTCTTCATTAAAAACATGTCTTTCTGCATAATTTAGACTAACTTTGTGAGTTTTTTGAGGGCTGGAACCAATTAAAATTATTTACATTAATTCCTATGGGGAAAAGTCGTTCGAGATAAGAGCTGCTCGACTTAAGAGCCCAGGTCCGGAACGAATTAAACTCGTATCTCGAGGTACCACTGTACTTATTGTTGTTGTGAGCTGCCCCGAGTCTTCAGGGGGGGCAGCATACAAATCTAATAAATTATTATTAACTATTTATATCCAAGTATTATCAGACGACCACCCAATGGAACAAACATTGCCACAGACTGAAAATATGCATAAAATTACTTTATTTTCAGTATACATGTAATTTTGAAAAATAGAAATGCTAAAATATCTCATCTTCTTCAATTCTTGATTCCATAAAAGTCACAATAGAAAGCCTCATAAAAGTGTAAAATCATATGTTATATATAATACGGAATTTCACGGTTTTAGTTCTTATATTATTATTGACAGAAGCCGCAGCGTGCTCCGAGGGTCTCCTTCCCCCTCAGTTTTCTATTTGTTCCATCGTCTCAATCTTCATGTTTTAAATAAAGTGGCTGTGTTTCGTTTCGTTTCTTTTCCTCATCAGTCACTCCTCCAGAGCAAATAATTAACTTGTGTTTTTTTTGTAAGTCAACAAACAATAACAAATAACAACAACTATCCCAACAAACAATACCAAGTTGTCTGAAAGTGCATTTTGATTTGTGGAAACAACATCTATGCAGTTGTGTAAAGGAGGGTGGGAGGAAGGAAGGAAGGAAGGAAGGAAGGAAAGAAGGAAAGAAAGAAAGAAAGAAAGAGATAGGTGATCAGGAGCTTCACATTGTGACAAAAAATCATCTCTGGCTCTTTAAAAGTTCACTCCATGTGAGGAGAAATGTGCAGTTGTGCTAAGCTGGATGTCTTCTTAAGACTGTAACCTCAGCAAGTCCGGAAAATGGTAGAAACACAATTGCATCTTTTACCATAGAGAGGACAGGAACTGAGTGGCATCGTTCTACCATTGTTGGGTGCTTGGCACGTTCTACAAATGCAGAATGAGGCCGCTCACTTCCTGTCCTCTCTATGGTGAAAGACACTGCGCATGTACACCGGGATCACTTGAATTAGGACCTCATTCTACGACAGGTAGTTCTCAACAACAGTTCATTTAGCACCCGTTGGAATTTACAACGGCACTAAAAAAAAAACCCTCCAAACCTGGACTTTGAAGCAGTTTTACACGTTTACAAACCGTGACTTTGACGTGATCAAAATTCAGGCTTGACAATGGACTTATAACACACCCCGGGATCGTGTGGTCACTTTTGTGACCTTCACACAAGCGAAGGCAATGGAGAAGCCAGATTCACATCCAGAAGTCTGGCTGTGAAAGGGGGCAAAATTCACTGTCTCGCATAATGACAGAAATGTTGGGCTCAATTGCGGTTGGAAGTCAAGGACTACTTGTAGCCCTAAAAAAAAATTACAGGAGGTTATAAATCCCTCTTTGGAGATTGGCAATACCCTGGCTTCTGTGTTTTCCTTAATTTGTTGGGAAACTGTTAGCTTGGCTGGAAGGAGGAGTCAAGCAAGGGCCTAGCTTGGAATCCTTGTGCGGCTGCAAGTAGTATGAACCAGGGGAGATTCTTGCAACATACAGGGGGTGGACAAAAAAATGGAAACACTTGACTTTTTGGCATCATAATGTTTGAACATGTTCAAATCAATCAAAACTTGACATATTTTAATGTTGTTTTTTAATTCTGTTATTTGATACCTTTTTTTTTTACACAAGTTTAAGGAAATTGGTTATAACCTTCTAGAAATGGCAGACCTCTCAGACTTTCAAAGAAGCCAAATTGTTGGTGCTCGAATGGCAGGCGCTAGTGTAACAGAAAGTGCCCAAATGTTTGGCGTTTCAAGAGGTCATGTCTCAAAAATAAAGACTGCTTTTGAAAGAGAAGGGAAAACGTCTTCAGCCAAGCACAGCTCTGGTCGAAAGTCGAAGTTGTCTGAGAGAGACTGGTCGGACTCTAAAGCGAATTGTTAGAGCGGATCGCAAGACCGCAGCTCCTAAAATCACTGCAGAGCTCAACAGACACGTACAGAACCCAGTTTCCACAAAAAACTGTTTGAAGGGAGCTTCACAAATCTGGATTCCACGGAAGAGCCGCAAGGTGTTTCCATTTTTTTGTCCAGCAAACAATAAAGTTTCTGACTCTCGCTATTTATGAGTGGCTCTGGCTGATTGCAAAAGATATTAAGATAGTGTGTTACAGGTGGCCTCTACTTACCTTCCCTATGAGTTTGGGTTTGTACCAAAAGCGTGTTTTGCATGCCCCAGATTAAACTGCACTATGCAGAGACATGGGAGAAAGTTTGGATCACAAATTGGAAAATGACGAAATCAGTCTCTTTAAAAGAAAACCAAAATAAGATCTTTTACAGATGGCATCTCCCTCCAAATAGAATTGCTAAGATGTTTCCTAATATTTCCCCAAATTGTTGGAAATGTAAAAATGAAATAGGTTCTTATCAATGGTGGACATGTAATAAAGGTAGGACATATTGGAGAATGATAGAAAAAATGATAAAAGAGATCACATTACATGAAATAGAAAAATCTCCAGAATTTTATCTTTTAGGCATAGCTAAACAGAAATATAAAAAAGATATTTTTAATCTGGTTGTACATATTTTAACAGCGGCCAGGATAGTTTATGCACAAAATTGGAAAGGGGAAGATGTTCCCAAAAAAGAAAAAGTAGCTAAAATAATCTTGGACTGTGCAGAGATGGATATGATGACGAGAAGGTTGAATGATCAAGAAGAATCTGATTTTTATACTATTTGAAATAAAGTTTATACATGGATAGATAAAAATAAAATTAAAATTAAGGCTACGAAAATTGCATGAATATATCCAAATGTTACTGATATTTTTTGTCGTTGTTGTTACTGTTGGTTTTTCTTTTTTTGTTTTTTTTATCAACTTAACACTATGTTTATTAGAATATGTAGACAAAATTCTTCTTTTCACTTAAAATATTATGTTGATTTAAAGACTTAAGAATATATCCTTTTTTCTGTATTAAAAATTGACTTCAAGAAAAGAGGGGTGATTGTAACCCCTACTATGTGTTTTTATATGTTTGTGAGTGTGTATGTCTTTTTATGAAAAAATTAATAAAGTATATTTAAAAAAAAATAAACTGCACTGTGCATGTGCAGAAGACTACATGTAATTCCTTTGTGGCAGGATACTGCCAGTTCAGCTGGCCTTTTTTTTTTTAAAAAAAAGACCATTTTAAGTGCAAGGTCAAAAGAAAATAAATAAATAAATTGTGCAGCTAAATGTTCCTAGTACCTGGAACTCATTCAAACCCAAAACCTGCCTGGCTCTTTTTCCTTTCCTCCAAATTTAAACAGTAAGAAGAACCCAACGAGGGATTTAAAAAAATAACATAAAAATTCTTCTTGCTGTAACAATGGCAGGCTTAGTGCAAAAAACAAGAACAACGAAAGTTTTGTTCAATGAGCAATTGGTTCCCGATGCTAAATTCAAGTACATTTCCTAATCATTCGGCAGAGGAAGACGGAAGACTTTTATCTGCAGGAATCTCCTGAGAATTTGGCATATTCGGTCGGGGATGTTTGCAAATGCACGCAGCTTTTATGTCAACACTGAAAAATGCCACTGCTCGTTTCAAAATTCTAAACGTTCCTTTGTGCTGCTCAATATTTATTTTGGCAGCGGGAGGTATGCTCTGTGGTATAAGCCAGGTAATAAAAGTACAACAGTCCTTGAGTTACGACCGTTTTGTTCAGCGACTGTTTGGCATGACAATAGTTTGCAACTGGTCTTTTGGGCTTAGGGATGTGCCAGTGTCACCCCACAGTCACGTGATCACGATGTGAGCCTTTGGTAACCACTTGATCACTCATTTATGGTGGTTGTGTGAATACGGGGCACTGCGACCATCATAAATGAGTGATGGTCGCAGTGCCCCGTATTCACACGACCACCAATTTGGACTTTTGTAGCTATCTTCCAGTGGCTAAAGTCAACGGAAAAGCCAGCAGGGGAGGTGGCAAAACAGGATCATATGATGTCTCGCTTAATGACAAGGCACTAAAATCAGGTGGGGGCGTCACTTAATTTAATGACCGTGCCACAGAATGATGGCTATTCCACAGTCCACCCTGAGTCCAAAATCAAGGGCTATCTGTATTTGTTCTCCCACACCAGGGATAGGCAAAGTTGGATCTTCTATGACATGTGGACTTCAACTCCCAGAATTTATGAGCTAGCATGATGGGCTCAGGAATTCTGGGAGTTGAAGTCCACAAGTCATAGAAGAGCCAACTTTGCCTACCCCTGTCCCATTACAAATTTAATCCAGCAGCTTAGCAATTCATTATTGTATTGACCCAAATACCAATTGGCCGGCAGGGACAATAAGATGAATTGATAAAATCCTAAATTCTGCTGAATCGGTAAAAATAATTTTTTTTCCTAATATTATTAATGGCATTTTTCTCCTAATATTGTTAATGCCATTTTTCCCTAATATTATCTGGGGGTTTTTTCCTATGCCAATAACATTTTTCTCCCTTAATATTATTCCTTTGCCAAACAGTCCTATTTCAAAGTTCCAATGCATAAGTATTTGTGGGTTGTTATTATTACATCCATACTACAGTACTAAGCCATTATTCATTTAACCATGATTGGACTAAACGGCAAGGCGTAAGCGGCTGACTTATTTATATCCACGGATACAGCACTAAGCCTTAGATCACTTTACAACTTACAATAGCTGGCTTCTCACAATTCGCAGAGCCCAAATCAAACCCGCCTCATCAACCATGGTTTGTGACCTCAAACTGAAGTACCAAACATCTCCCACTCATGATTCTTGACAAATGTATCTTTTCTTTTATGTACACTGAGAGCATCTGCACCAATGACAAATTCCTTGTGTCCAATCACACTTGGCCAATAAAGAATTCTATTCTATAGAATGCAAACCCGTTCCTCAGATAAAATCGGGGAGGAAGCACCCAAGCTGCAAAAATGATCTTTCAAAGCTACGATGCTCCTGCGTGAAGAAAGATAGACCCTCAGGGAAAGGCGAGTCTACAAACCTCTACTCGTGAAAAACAATACCTGCTGGAAACATAGAAACATAGAAGACTGACGGCAGAAAAAGACCTCATGGTCCATCTAGTCTGCCCTTATACTATTTCCTGTATTTTATCTTACAATGGATCTATGTTTATCCCAGGCATGTTTCAATTCAGTGACTGTGGATTTACCAACCACGTCTGCTAGAAGTTTGTTCCGAGGATCTACTACTCCTGGGAACAAACTTCCAGCAGACGTGGTTGGTAAATCCACAGTAACTGAATTTAAAGGTGGACTCAGGGAAGACAGAAAAATGTCACAGCTTGAAATCACAACAGCTCAGAAAACTAAGCTAGACACTATTTTAATTTTAGGTCAAGATGAAAATCAAGAATTTAGGAGAAATCCAGCCAAAATACAAGTGGTCCTTGACTTACAACAGTTCATTGAGTGAATGTTCAAAGTTACAACGGCACTGAAATGACAGTTTTTCACACTTACGACCGTCCAGCATCCCCATGGTTACGTGATCCAAATTAAAAAACTTGGCAACACCCTCGAATTTATGACATCTGCAGTGTTAAGTGATCTCCTTTTACAACAAAAGGATATTGATAAAATTGAATGGGTCCAAAGACGGGCCACAAGAATGGTGAAAGGTCTTAAGCATAAAACGTATCAGGAAAGACTTAATGAACTCAATCTGTAGAGTCTGGAGGACAGAAGGGAAAGGGGGGACATGATCGAAACATTAAAATATGCAAAAGGGTTAAATAAGGTCCAGGAGAGAAGTGTGTTTAATAGGAAAGAACAAGGGGGCACAATCTGAGGGCAGTTGGGGGAAAGATCAGAAGCAACGTGAGGAAATATTATTTCACTGAAAGAGTAGTAGATGCTTGGAACAAACTTCCAGCAGACGTGGTTGGTCAATCCACAGGAACTGAATTTAAACATGCCTGGGATAAACATAGATCCATCCCAAGATAAAATACAGGATATACTATAAGGACAGACTAGATGGACCAGGAGGTCTTTTTCTGCCGTCAATCTTCTATGTTTCTTTGTTTCTAATCTTCTGATCAGCTAAATCGGGGAAAGATGGATGCAATGAACGGTCGTGTTGCTAACTTAATGACCGAAATGATTCACTTAATGGCCATGGCAAGGAAAAGCCGTAAAACCGTACAAACTTCACGTAGCAGCTGCCTCGCTTAGCAACCAAAATTTGGAGCTTACTTGTAGCCATTAAGTCAAGGACTTATGTGTATTCCCTCATCTTTCAACAGAGGTGGACAAAGTTAAGACCAGGGAGGTTTACGATTAAGGCGTCAAACCCACTTTCGTATCCACTCCGTTTTCTGGCCAATGGGCACACACACCACACACATTATCGTACGATGGTGATTTTGCAAATGTAAAAACGAACCGCCAAGAGAAATCTACCCAAGGCAAAAAAAAGTCTGCCACTGTCGCTCTTTTTGCCATTAGCCTTTTTCTGCCTGGAGGCAAGGGTTAGCTGCACAACCCACTCTGGTGTCCTAAATTGTGTGTGTGTGTGTTTGTGCGTAAAAATCTCTGTGATCGAGACAGGCACGGCAGAAACAGGTTGTTCCACTCGCTTTTAAACACATACCAGTTGGGGTGGGGAGGGAAATGGGAGTATTTTGAACACGTATCCTTGATTTAGATCAGGGGTGTCAAACTCAAACTCAAGCCTGCGGGATGCTTCGATCTAGCCCGCGGGGCCTCCTTGGAAACAGCCCCACGGTGCTTCTCGCCAGGGAAAATGGAGCTCAGGAGAGGATTTTTAAGCCCTCCAGAGTCCTTTGAGTGTTGGGCAGCATAGAAGTCCAAATAAATAAATGTAATAAATTTTGCTGGCAGAGCGGTCAGGCCAGCGGAGAGAAGGGTGGAGAAAGGGAAAGAGGAAAGGAAAAAGAAGGGAAGATGGGAACAGAGCAAGGAAGGAAAAATGAAGAAAGAGGGGAAGAAAGAAGAAAGGAGAGGGAAGGGAGGGAGGGAAGGAACTAAGAAAGGAAGGAAATAAAGGAAAGAAGGAAGGAAGGAAGGAAGGAAGGAAGGAAAGAACTAAGGAAGGAAGGAAGGAAGGAAGGAACTAAAGAAGGAAGGAACTAAGAAAGGAAGGAACTAAAGAAGGAAGAAAGGAAGGAAGGAAGGGAGATTATAATGAGAAAGAGGGAGGGTTTGAGGGAAGCCCTGCCTTAGCACTTAGCACAGGTGCCCCCCACATGAGTGACATCAAGATGACCACGCCCACCCTGGCCACGCCCACTGACACACACACCCCAGGTCAAAAACAACCCTTGATTTAGATTGTTAAAAGGAAAGAAGAACTGGAAAGGAAAAAAAGACGATTTTTAAAAAGTATTGATACAGCTGATTTTTAAGTTCGATGCTATATATAGCCACCTTTTGCAAACTTGGGCAAACTTTTACCGTGCGTGGACTTCGAGTCCCAGAATCCCCCAGCCTGCATGGAATTCTGGGAATTGAAATCCCCACTTCTTAAAGTCGCCAAATTTGAAAAAACACACAAATATATATACCCTTGAGCTTGTATATTTTTGGTGTGGTTTTTCTCTTTTTTTTGTTCTTTTTGTAAAAATCACATTATATAATATATTATACAATTATTATTATTATTATCATTATTATTATTATTATTATTATTACTACTATTATTAAAACATTTTCTTTTCTTTTTTATTTAAAGAAAAAAGCCCAAATCTAGAAACGAGAGGTAGAACTACTCAAACCTATATTTCCTGCTGCAGGAAAAAAGAAAGTCATTTTTTTTTTACACTAAGTTTTTAAAAAATGCTTAAAAATCGACCATTCTCACCCCAAACCCCCCCCCCCCCCAACAAAACATGTTATAGATTAGGTCCCCATAATTTAAAACAGATAACACTTTGTCAACACAGCCGACAGCTTAAAGACTCCATTTCAGTGTTACAGAATAAAAGTTGCATAGGAGCGGGTTATACAAATGTCACATCATCATGGCAAAAAAGAGAGAGATGAGCGTTTTCATATTTTTGAGTTCTTTGTACCAAAATACAAAATGCAGAGGTGACAATTAAGAGCATGTTAAGATAGCAGCATTTTTTGCAGGAATTGAAAAGTTGTCGGGAATTTGCCTAAAGTCAGTTTTGTTCTGATTAGAGATTTTTCTAAAAAAAAATAAAATCAAATCAAAACCTTAATATCAACAAATGCCCCAAAAGAGCCGAAGGATGGGAAAACACTGATTTCGAGTGTAAAAAATAAAAATAAGTTTGCTTTGCTGACAAAAACAAACCAGGTTGCAATAACATATCATTAATACTTGCACCCTCTTCTGAAAAGCAGCAGAGGAGGAGCAAATATTGAAAAGGCAGAAATAAAAATTGGTCAGAAATGAAAGGGAAGAGAAATAATTTGCGACGAAAAATACACAACAGGTTTAAGTGAGGAAGAGGGAAAATAGAATAAAATTGAAAGGAAGACAGGTACACCTGGTTTTAACCTAGATGGATAACATTCGACTAAAGAAGACGACAAAGAAAATCCAGTTCAATAAAACAGGGGGTTGGTAACCCCCCAAACCCCTTTTCAAGACTTGTGGACTTCAACTCCCAGAATTCCCCCAGCTGGACTTCTGGGAGTTGAAGTCGACCGGTCTTAAAGTGTCGAGGTTTTGGGGGGGGACTCCCGCAACAAAGGATGAAGACTCAGTTGTGACAGTGTGTTCTGTTCCCTTGCTATTCCGAGAGTAGGCGTGGTCTTCCGGGCTGAGCGCTATTCTAATCTGAGGCACAACTTCCGTCAGGATTTGGCGGAGGCCTAGAAAGGAGAAATCACACACAATTATTGTTTAGAGCAGTATTTCCCAACCTTGGCCACTTGAAGATATTTGGACTTCAAGTCCCAGAATTCCCTAGCCAGCGAATGATCCTCCCTCCTCCTTGCCCACTTCTGCACAGGTAAGACGTTACGGTCCGGAACGGAACGAGGGAGGGGAGGCGGGCGGAGGTGGCCTTACTTGTGCAGGGAGGATGGAGGATGGGAAGAGCCTTCTCTGTGGCGGCCCCAGCCCTCTGGAATCAACTTCCCCCGGGGATTAGAACGGCCCCCACCCTCCTTGTCTTTCGTAAATTACTCAAGACTCACTTATACCGCCAGGCATGGGGGAGTTGAGACACCCTTCCCCCCAGGATTCTTTATATTTTGTTTCATGTTTGGTATGAATGTGCTGTTTGGTTTTTAAATATATGATAGGGTTTTATATGCTTCTTTTAATATTAGATTTGTTTCATTATAATATTGTTTTTATTGTTGTGAGCCGCCCTGAGTCTTCGGAGAGGGGCGGCATACAAATCTAATTAATAATAATAATAATAATAATAATAATAATAATAATAATGTTGCTCGGCAGAGGGGTGGTCTGTCTGTTCCCCTCGCCCTCCACTGCTGCAGCTGAGTCGTTTGGGCTTGCTGTAGAGCAGGCCCGGACCCAGACGAATCAGCGGAGGACGAGAGGATCAGACTGACCGCACCTCCGCCGAGCAACATCCTCCATCCTCCCTGCAAAAATAAGACCACTTCCGCCTGCCCCTCCCTCGTTCCATTCCAGACCATGATGTCTTACCTGTGCAGAAGTGGGCGAGGAGGAGGAGGGAGGATCCTGCTCAGCAAGGGGGTGCTCTGTTTGCTCCCCTCACCCTCTGAGCAGCAGCTGATTCCTCTGGGAAGAGCAGTGCCGGTCCGCGCGAGATTCAGCTGCTGCACATGCGCAGAAGCCGAATCTTGTGTGCACAGCGCATGCACGGCCGGTGTTGATGGAACTGCACGCCATCCCACCTCTTGCCCACCCCTAGGTTTTGGGTAACCCACCCGCGTCGGCCAACACATGACAACTCTTATGTGTATTTTTTTTGGGAGGGGAGAAAGCAGTGAACGGCTACCAAATTTTTTACTACCACACTGTGGGCGTGGCTTATACAGGACGCCCTGCATTTTATTTCAACATCTTTCAGTGCAAATGGGGTGGAGCTCCATTTTTGCTACCCCACTGCGTTGCCCCTCATCCGGAGGGCAGCAGCCCACCCCTGGGGGGGGGGAGGCTGTGGAGATCGTGTGAGGAGGAGATGAGAGGTCTTACACAGGCTATGCATCATTTTTTTTACATTTTTAAAAAAGATAAGTACACTCTTTCACTCTTGGGTTTAAATGATTTATACAAGAAATACCCCCAAACGGTGGTGGGGTACGATTGATTGTCTGGTGGTGGGCACAAGCACTGAGCACATGTTATATGTTGCGTGTGTGTTTTATATTATAAAAATCAATAAAAATATTAATTTAAAAAAAGTACAGGTAGTCCTCGACTTATAACAATCCATTTGGTGACTGTTTGAAACTACAACAGCACTGGAAAAAGTGACGTACAACCGTTCCTCGCACTTAAGACCCATTGCAGCATCTTCATGGTCACGTGATCAAAATTGAGACATTTGACCACCGACATGTACTTGTGGCAGTGGCAACATTCCGAGGGTGGGGTGGGGGGGCATGCGTTATTATTATTATTATTATTATTATTATTATTATTATTATTATTATTTATTAGATTTGTATGCCGCCCCTCTCCGAAGACTCGGGGCGGCTCACAACAGTAATAAGAAACAGTGTAACAATGGGACAAATCTAATAATAAAATATATATAAAAACCCCAACAATTAAAAACCATACAGCACATACATACCAAACATGAAATATAAAAAGCCTGGGGGAGATGTCTTAGTTCCCCCATGCCCGGCGATACAGGTGGGTCTTGAGTAACTTGCGAAAGACAAGGAGGGTGGGGGCCGTTCTAATCTCTGGGGGGAGTTGGTTCCAGAGGGCCGGGGCCGCCACAGAGAAGGCTCTTCCCCTTTTGTGACCTTCTGAACAGCTAAGGGAAGCCTGATTCACTTAACAACCAGTGCTACCACCGTATTTTTCGGAGCATAAGACACATTGGAGTACAGTGGAACCTCTACTTAAGAACGCCTCTACTTAAGAACCTTTCTAGATAAGAACAGGGTGTTCAAGATTTTTTTGCCTCTTCTTAAGAACCATTTTCTACTTAAGAACCCGAGCCTGGAAAAAATTCCCAGGAAATTTGAGAGCAGCACGAAGGCCCGGCCAGTTTCCTTTAATCCCGTCCATCTCAGGCTTTTCTGGGCTTTATTGATTTTTGGATTTTTTTTAATTCCCCTCACCTTACCTTCTTCCTTCGGCAGCAACTCTCCTCCTCCTCCTCTTCTTCCTCCCCCTCCTCCTCCCACCCAAATTCCGAGCTTTTATTTCCTTCCTAATGGGTTTGCGCATATTATTTGCTTTTACATTGATTCCTATGGGAAAACCCTGGTCACGGAACGAATTAAGTTCTTAAGCAGAGGTATCACTGTATAAGTGTAAGACACACCTTAGTTTTGGTGGAGGAAAGTAGGGAAAAAATAATCTACCTACCAGGTATTCCTCTGGCTAGTCTTTAATATGGTCAACTTCAGCACATTAGTTAGCTATTTTGAGCCCTACTTTTGAGCTTGGCTTTCTTTTTATCCCCTGGTTGGGGATAAAAAAACACTTCACATCCTGGACACAAACTGTTTCAACTCCTACCCTCAAAACGTCGCTACAGAGCACTGCACACCAAGACAACTAGACACAAGAACAGTTTTTTTCTGAACGCCATCACTCTGCTAAACAAATAATTCCCTCAACACTGTCAGACTTTCTACTAAATCTGCACTTCTATTCTACTAGTTTTCCTCATCATTCCTATCACCCATTTCCTCCCATGTTGACTGTATGACTGTAACTTCTTGCTTATATCCTAAGATTTTTATTAATATTGCTCCTTTATTCATTCATTCATTCATTCATTCATTCATTCATTCATTCATTTATTGGATTTGTATGCCGCCCCTCTCCGGAGACTCAGGGCGGCTAACAGCAACAATAAAGCAGTGTACAATAGTAGTCTGATGTTAGAAACAATTAAAAACCCATTAATATAAAAAAAACCAAACATACATACATACATACATACCATGCATAGAATTGTAAAGGCCTAGGGGGAAGAGGGTCTCAATTCCCCCATGCCTGACAGCAGAGGTGGGTTTTAAGCAGCTTACGAAAGGCAAGGAGGGTGGGGGCAATTCTAATCTCTGGGGGGAGTTGGTTCCAGAGGGCCGGGGCCGCCACAGAGAAGGCTCTTCCCCTGGGTCCCGCCAAGCGACATTCTTTAGTTGACGGGACCCGGAGAAGATCCACTCTGTGGGACCTAACTGGTCGCTGGGATTCGTGCAGCAGAAGGCGGTCTCTGAGATAATCTGGTCCGGTGCCATGAAGGGCTTTGACCCCTATGACAATCATTAAGTGTCGTGCCACATGATTCTTGACAAATGTATATTTTATTTTATGTACGCTGAGAGCATATGCACCAAGGCAAATTCCTTGTGTGTCCAATCACACTTGGCCAATAAAATTCTATTCTATTCTATTCTCTCTTTGAAGTGCAACAATGAGAAAATCAGGCAAAGAGAAGATCGCTTCGCTAGCAAAGCACAGAAGATTGATTCACTCTTCAACATCTCATGAGGGCTGAAAAGAAAGGTGGAAGGTTGCTTGCTAGCAAAAAGTGCTTCATTATTAGTAAGGGCTGAAAAAAGGCTCAGCTGATTGTCGGAGGGAGCAGCGATGAAAGAAGCAGGCAAAGGAGAGATCGTTTAGCTAGCAAAGCACGGGAAGATCACTTCACTCGATAGCACCTCGTTAGGGCTGAAAAAAAAGCTTAGTAAACACTACATTCAGAGTATAAGACTCACCCAAATTTTCAGCCTCTTTTGGGGGGGGAGAGGTGAATCTTCCACTCCCAAAAATACGGTAACCTCACAACTGCGGCAATTCATTTAAGATCTTACAATCACATTTTATTTATTTATTTATTTATTTATTTATTTATTTATTTATTTATTTATTTATTTATTTATTTATTTATTTATTTATTTATTTATTTATTTATTTATTTATTATTTATTATTTAGATTTGTATGCCGCCCCTCTCCGCAGACTCGGGGCGGCTCACAGCAAGATACAGCAAATCATGACAAATCCAAATAAATTTAAAATATTTAAAAAGATTTAAAAAGAACCCCATTTACTAACAAACACACACACACACAAACATACCATGCATAAATTGAACATGCCCGGGAGAGGTGTTTCAATTCCCCCATGCCTGACGGCAAAAGTGGGTTTTAAGGAGTTTACGAAAGGCAGGGAGAGTAGGGGCAGTTCTAATCTCTGGGGGGAGTTGGTTCCAGAGAGTCGGGGCCGCCACAGAGAAGGCTCTCCCCCTGGGGCCCGCCAACCGACATTGTTTAGTTGACGGGACCCGGAGAAGGCCCACTCTGTGGGACCTAATCGGTCGCTGGGATTCGTGCGGCAGAAGGCGGTCTCAGAGATATTCTGGTCCAGTGCCATGAAGGGCTTTAAAGGTCATATCCAACACTTTGAATTGTGACCGGAAGTTGATCGGCAGCCAATGCACGATTTACGATCATTTCACAACTTACGGCCGCAATTGAGGCCAGCAATTTCCATTGCTAAGTTGAGATGATTAAGGGTCGTTCGAATGGAGCAAAACTCACTTAACACTTAATCGTCTCAGCTTAGCAATGGAAATTGCTGGGCTCAATTGCGGTCGTATAAGTCGAGGACTATCTATAGAATGCAATAAATCTCATAAGGAATTTTTTAGCCAGTTAGAAACGCCATGAAGTTAACGCCTAATTTATTGCAGGCAAGGTTCTGGATGAAAGCCATTTGAAACAGGTGGTCCTGGTTTTTTCACTAGGGGTGTGTGTTTGTCTGTCTGTGTGTGTTTGTGTTTGTGTGTGTGAAACTGGAAAACACACAAAGGCTTACCTTGGCATGTAGGAATGGAATTGAGGAATCTGATCAGCATGATGTATGGCGTTCAAGGAATGTTGGTTTTTCTTCTGTGTTATTGAAAAAAAACAAACATTTTGCTTAGAAAGTCCAGTCTTTCTTTTTCTATATGAAGAAACTCACATGACTGTGAAAAAAACATTGTGTTGCTTTGCTGGTCTGGTTATTAATTCCTAATATACTTAGGAATAGCGCTCTCGAAATAAACCAATGATTACATGGTAGTAAAACAGCTCTTTATGTACAGACTATGGGCCTTCCCCTGCCGCATACTTCCTGCCCTACTGGACTTTTAAAATTTTGAAATATGATTGTAATCAGAAGAAAGGCGACATGCTTCAAACCAAAGGGCCAGCCTTCAGATTTTAAAAATATGATTTCCCAAATTGAAGACAGGTTGGCGCTCTTTTTATGTGCATTATGGCTGCCATCCCACTTTGCTCTGCAACAGATCTTTAAAATATTCTCAGAAAATGAAAGAAGAGAGGGAGGGAGGGAAGGAGGGAGGGGAAGGAAGGAAGGAGGAAGGAAGGAAAAATAAAAAGAGCGATTGGGAGGAAGGGAGGGAGGAAGAAAAAAGAATAAGAGAAAAGAAGAAAGAAAGAAAAAAGAAAGAAAGAAAACGAGAGGGAGGGGGAGAGGGAGGTAAGGATGGAGGGAGGGAGGAAGGAGGAAGGAAGGGAAAAGAAAAGAGAGAGGGGGAAGGAAAGGGAGGGAGGAAAAAGGAAAAAGAGAGGGGGGAAGGGAGGAAGAAAGGGGAATAAGAGAAAGGAAGAAAGGAAGGAAAGAAAAATGAAAAACGAAAGAGAAGGAAGAGAGGGAGGGAGGAAGAAGAAAAAGAGAGAGAGGGAAGGTGGGAGGAAGAAAACAAATAAGAGAAAGGAAGAAAGGAAGGAAAGAAAAATGAAGAAAGAAAAAGAAAGGGAGAGAGGGAGGAAGGAAGGAAGGAAGGAAAGAAAAAGAAAAGGAGAGAGGGAGAGGGAGGGAGGAGAAGGGAGGAAGAAAAAATAAGAGAAAAGAAGAAAAAAGAAAAAGAAAAAAGAAAGAAAAAGAAAGGGAGGGAGGAGGGAGGGAAGAAAGGAAGAAAGCAAGGAAGGAAGGAAGGAAGGAAGAAGAAAAAGAGAGAGGGAGAGGGAGGGAGGAGAAGGGAGGAAGAAAACATAAGAGAAAAGAAGAAAGAAAAAAGAAAAAGAAAAAAGAAAGAAAAGGAAAGGGAGGGAGGAGAGCGGGAGGGAAGGAAGGAAGGAAGGAAGGAAGGAAGGGGGACAAGATAACCTGGGGCTGAAACACTCTTCTAAGGGGCCAGAGAGGAGGGTCCTAATCAGCTAGATTAATTTGCCATTATCCAGCTATTTTCTAAATAATCAATGATCCCCTTTGCAACCATGTTTTCTCTATGCCACCAAATGAGAAGATTAGACAGCAGGAAAGAAAAGTCCTGGGGGGGGAAAGAAAGCAGGCAGATCCCAAATATATATAAATACTGGGCTAGACACAGTCTGGGTGATTTGAAAAGCTTAAAAGAGAATTAGAGTGAGAGACAGCAGGAGGATCTGTTCCATTAGCAGCTGCGTCAACGCAACCACAGTCCAAATCTCATGGAGGGCCAGAGAGAGAGAGGCCCCAGGTCACAATATGTCTAAGTCTTCAAAGCAAACACATTCTTTCAAAGGGTCAGTATGTGAGAGTTCATGAATTGGGATAGTGATAGTGATCCAGCCAGCTCGGAGTGTGGGAGTGGCTTAGCCAACTTGTGTGTTTGGGTGTGTGTATCCCATTTCTTAAAGTCCAATTTTATTTGCTCTACCACATTTTTTTAAATAATTATTATCTTTTATTAACGCACATTTATAGTTAGATTAATACCTAAGTCTTTTATTTTCTCAACCACCTGTACGCCCAGTTATCTCTCTAATTCTTCTTTCTGTTTCAATGTCATGTTTTTGGGTCAATAATTTTGGTTTTTTGTTTATTTATTTTAAGACCTGTTATTAAGCCATATTTTTCAATTTCATCGACCAGTATTGCCCGTTTCATGTGGGTCTTCCAACAATTCTATATATATATGTCCCACTCGTCATCTTCAGGCTGGTGCTTCTGTCCTTGTTCTAGGGTGAACACAGCGAGACCTGAGCTGCCTTCCTTCTATAAATACTGGTAGCTTGGTGTGGTTTGATGGCTCAGCAATTGCCTGCTGTGTAGAAACTTCCTGGTGAGTCAGTGGGGTAACACTTGGGGTCGTTGATGTGACTGAGGTATGCTGATTAGTTAATGGTTGTAGATTAGGCGTGATATCCTGAGTAGTTGGAGCTTGTAGGCTACTTGATTGTTTTGCAATGTGTGTTCTGAGTCTGATTTCAGTTTCTATGGCTGAGCTACGTTTGTTAATGAGGGCTGATTTCCAGATGTGTGGTAGGCGGGAGGTATCATCCCGCTTGTTCATATTTTGAGGATGTATATATATATATTAATATATATACACACATACAGATAGAATTGTCGGCTATCAATAAAATTAACTGCCTTGGAAATGGCGCTGGGTTGGGCCGAGAGGCAAAAAAGGAGCTGTGATGTTCCTTCAATACACCAGGGGGATTTGACACAAATAACATGTAACCCTTCCCTGGTGCAGAGCTGAAGGGATTGGATACTGTAGCCTAGAGGTTAATTCTCTTCCTTACAAGGCAAAGGTTGCAGGTTCAAATCCCAGTGAGGGTATGGCTAGCTGATGAGGCCAAAATAAGGCCGAAATAGATCTATCCTAGTCTCCCTTAATTGTCAAATTCAGCAAAAAAACATGTGACATATAAACACACACACACACACACACACACACAAACACACACTAGGTCATCAGCTAATGCCTTTGCAGGTTTGTTTTCATTCCCACTCACTTCGAAAAATATTTTTTTCAGCCCTAACAAGGGATAAGATAATGCGCTGAAGTTGAACAGACTAAGGATGCTTGTTAGCCAGATGAATAAATACCTGGTAGGTATATTTTTCCCCTATATTCTGTTGTGAGTGGTCCACGACCAATTCTGGTAATGATGGATTCTGAGGAGGATGAGCCAGGCCCATCTTGGTCCCCTGGGCCAGGGGTTTTGCCAGCTGATGCAGAGAGTGAGAGTGAGGGAGAGATAGACCTGGAGGAACCTGAAGGACCACCAGAGGTGGCAGATATGCCAATGACAGTAGGGTCTGACTTAGAGGAGAAGGAGGAAGAAGACCATGAGCCTTTGCTAGATGCCCTCCTTAGAAGACAAGAATACTTGTATAGGAAAAGGAAGTAGTCTGTAGTTTGTAACTCTAGGGAATTGTTGACCACTCCCCATAGGTATTTAAGGGTGGCTCATGGGAAATTCAAGGTGGAGTTTCAATGTTTTGTAATGGAGTCCGTTGATGTTTTGAGGTTCCAGCCATGTTTCACTAGCCAACTGTTATTTCTCAGCTAAAATCCTTGGAGTAAACGTGCCTTGTCTGCAGAGAGTCTGGGAAGCAGTAAATGTAAGTCAGTGAAACCGGAGATTCCTTATCTCATAAAGGAATGTGCCAATTAGCTTTGATCTTCGGCAGCAGCCTAGCCGCTGGACTGTTTGCTGCCAAGACGACCTCATATGCATGAATTTGGCTTGTATAAATGCTGCTTTCTATATAAACAGTTTGATTTAAAACATCAGTGTGTGGGTTCCTCCTTTGTTTTCAATCTGCGTAGGCCTGGGATGAAACATTTTTCTCCCCCAAAACTAAGGTGTGTCTTATACTCTGGTGTATCTTATACTCCGAATCTCTCACAGAAAGTCAACAAAAATTGCACAGGTCGAGTGCCGGAAAAAAAGAAAAATAAGAAATAGGAGGAAAACACCCAAGATTTTTTTTAAATGATAATCCATGAATGTTTTAAGGCCATGCAGGCAGGGGTGGGCAGCAGGCAGGACGGGGTGGAACGCAGTTCCACCGGCAGAAATGAAGATGCGTGCACAGCTCCAACTGATTGGCGGCTGTCACTTCCTGGATTACTGGTCTTGGCTCGGCTCTCCTTTTTATCCCTGCTGCTGCTGCTGCTGCTGCGCTCCTTGCTTTTTTCCTCTTTCCTCCTTCCTGGCCTCGGACGAGCTTCCCTCTCTCCTGCCTGGCTCGCCTCCAGCCTCACGCGGCCACCTCCCACCGGAGGTGCAAGCAGAAGGCGTAGGTGGAAGCAGCGCTGGCAGCATTTATGCTTCTGGCAGCACCCGTTCGGCTAGCTACCCACCCTGAGATGGGGGTGGCGACCCAGGAAGGAGAGTGCGGGAAACGCAAACCAAATTGTCACCCCAGCGAGCAACACTGGTAAGGTTGTAAGTCGAGGACGTAACAGTTCACTTGAACGATGATGATCGTTCAAGCCACTCCCACCTGGTCACATGGCCAGCAAGCCACACCCACAAAATAAGCCACACCCACAGTGTGGCAGTAACAATTTTGGCTGCCCATTACTGCATGCAGACCTATGTTTTATCCATCTGCGTCTGCTCAGTTTTGGAAATTGCAATTACAACTGAGGGAAGCGTGCAAAAAAACAAACAAACCAGTCCTACTCACTCTCAGTAGGCTTTCCATCATTCAAGAAGGGTTGTTGCTCCATGATGTCCATCGGGATTTTAATACTGGGCACGGTTTCCGTGAACGGACAGTCGGACTGTAAAGAGAATGGACACAGCATTTTTTTAAAAAAATGTTCATGTTGTCATTTTATTTATTTTTATTTATTTATTAATTGAACTATTATGCCGCCCCCCTCCGAGGACTCAGAGCGGCTCACAGCATATAATAAAAAACAATACATAACATGCGCGAGTGCCCACACCCATAATTCAATGCCTGGGGAGGGTGAAAATAGCTTCCCCCACCTCCTAGAGCCCCTCTGGAGGCTGGAAACAGCCTGTTTTCCAACTTCTGGTGGGCCCAGTAGGCTCGTGTTTTACCCTCCCCAGGCTCCAAAGTCTATCAGCATAAACATGCTTACGTCATCGTTGTCACTGTCTAGGCTGCCCTTCTTTTTCTTCTTCTTCTTTTCATCTTCTTTCTTCTTCTTGTCTTTTTCTGGAATGACGTCATCAAGGAAGCTGAGGTCATGCTGGGAGAAGAAATAATCCATCCCCTTTCTGACCGCCACAAGGGCAAGGATCTGTCAAGACAGAATTCGACATTCCCTTTTTGACACGTAGGCTATTGCTAACATGTAGTAAGCCACCCTGAGTCTAAGGAGAAGGGCGGCATAAAAGATAGAAAAATAGAAAGAAAGAAAGAAAGGAGGGAGGGAGAGAGGGAAGGAAGGGAGAGAGAGAGAGAGAAAGAGAGAAAGAAAGAAAGAAATGATGGAAGGAAAGAATAAAGAAAGAAAAGAAAAAAGAAAGAAAGAAAGGAGGGAAGGAAGGATGGAAGGAAGGAAGGATGGAAGGAAGGAATAAAGAAAGAAAGAAAGAAAGAAGAAAGAAAGAAAGAAGGAAATGATGGAAGGAAAGAATAAAGAAAGAAAAGAAAAAAGAAAGAAAGAAAGGAGGGAAGGAAGGAGGGAAGGAAGGATGGAAGGAAGGAATAAAGAAAGAAAGAAAGAAAGAAGAAAGAAAGAAGGAAATGATGGAAGGAAGGAATAAAGAAAGAAAAGAAAAAAAGAAAGAAAGAAAGAAAGGAGGGAAGGAAGGAAGGAGGGAAGGAAGGAAGGAGGGAAGGAAGGAATAAAGAAAGAAAGAAAGAAAGAAAGAAAGAAGAAAGAAGGAAGGAAGGAAGGAATTAAGAAAGAAAGAAAGAAAGAAAGAAAGAAAGAAAGAAAGAAATCTCCAAAAGACGCAACAGAATACCGGTGTGAAATTTTCCACCTACCATGACTGGGAATATGATAGCAGCTACCGTAGACTTCAAGATCCATAGGAGAGCCAAGCACAACGCTTGGAGGAAGGTGAAGAGGTGGACTCGGCGGAGGGGGACATGTCGCAGGTAGATAAAGTCGGGTTGGTGCTTCAGAGGCATCAAGAGCAGCTTCAGGCGATCCATGAACTGAGGTGGAGAAAAGGAACGTTGTAAGGCACCATCACGGTGCAGAAAGAGCAAGTGATAACTTTATATATGTATGCATGTACAGTGTTCCCTCGATTTTCGCAGGGGATGCGTTCCGAGACCACCTGCAAAAGTCGAATTTCCGCAAAGTAGAGATGCGGAAGTAAATACATCATTTTTGGCTATGGACAGTATCACAAGCCTTCCCTTAACACTTTAAACCCCTAAATTACCATTTCCCATTCCCTTAACAACAATTTACTCACCAATATTACTGGTACTCACCATTGAATAAGACACTTAGTGATCCTGATATTTATAAACATAATTATTTATTAACAATAATTATTTTTTTTGTTATTTATTTGCAAAAATTATTAGTTTGGCGATGATGTATGACATCATCGGGTGGGAAAAACCGTGGTATAGAAAAAAACCCGCGAAGTATTTTTTAATTAATATTTTTTGGAAAACCGTGGTATAGGCTATTCGCGAAGTTCGAACCCACGAAAATCGAGGGAACACTGTATACATAATGTATGCATGCGTGTGTATGTATGTATGTATGTATGTATGTATGTATGTATGTATGTATACTTCTAACGTATATATTTCATTTTCTGAAATATATATTTCATTTTCTAAATACAGAAACTGAAAAATTGTACAGAGTATGGCCAACCACTCCTACAGTACAGTTGTTGATAAGCAAACCACACGGATATAGCCATGAACTCACCAGGAAATGAACTTGATCTGTCCACACGAAATAGTTTATTATACTTTCCCATGCATTTGCTTCGCAAGGAACCTTGTAGGTATTTACTAAAAGGCCAAGGTGTGTTTCTTGCAAGCCTTATCTTAAGCCACAGGTAAGATTTATCATTTCTGGAGGGCAACCTTTGCCTTCCATAAATCTGTTCCCAAAGATGAAATCTGAGCATTGCTGCAGAGGGCAGGACGATCTTGCTTCTTAATACGTTTTTAAAACTATTCTTCATGAAAACAAATATGTAACAATGGTGTAGGCAAGCGAGTGGGGGGAAAATGGACTTGTATAAACACCATGTGACCCTTTCATGCTTTGTCCAGGAACTTGATAATCAATAATAAATGATCAAAAATCAATAAGGTGCTGATAAGCTTAAAATAAACACAGGAAGATTTAGCTAGGTCCAATTATTTCTACGATTTAAGTTTCTGTATGGTGACTGACATACAAATAGTAACCACCAGAGATGGTATTCTACAGGTTTAGGCAAAGTGGTAGCACCCCAGGGGCTGAATCCAGGAAAGTATGGATTAATGTTTACCCTGTTTCCATTTTGGGTCTCTGAAATATCTACTGCACCCAGTAATTGGCTGCAAAAAGTTTTACTGCCGCACTGCGGGCGTGGCTTATTTTGTGGGTGTGGTTTGATGGTCAGGTGACCAGGAAGGAGTGGCTTGCCGGCCCTGTGGTCAGGTGGGAGTGGCTTGACAATCATGTGACCGGGAGGAGGTGGCTTAAAGATCAGGTGACTGGGTGGTAATGGTTTACCGACCAAGATAAATTTACAAATAGCTGCTTGGACTCTTTTTCAGTGGATTAAATCACATTATTTGAATAGCCACAAAAAGCAGAAATGATAGACAGCATTATTTGGTGAAGAGCACAGTCACATCTTAAGGTTTTGTACCGAACCCACAAGGTTCAGCATGATAACAGATTAGGCCAGTAGCTCGATTTTCTTGAATTGCTATAAAAGTTCAGTTTTGGATAATGATTAAAATGATTAAAGCACTTATGGGTAAAAACCTACTATTTAATTATTTCCTATTTTAAAAGTAATTACAGATCATGCTAAGGTACTAGAGAGGGAAGGACTATTAAGTATTCAATAAATAGTGCATAAACTTATTATCCCCACTGCGTTTCTCCCCCTGTGGGGGCAGTAACCCATTACTGACAGCAACTGTGAAAAAATAGCTGGGTTGTTAAGGTTGACACATACCTGCACTCCGTTGAGAGATGCAACACCCATATAGAGGAACACACCATATAGAACAGGCATGGGAATAAACTAAGCAGAGAAATAAAAGGAGAAAACAAAACTGGAGTTTAAAAAAAATCCTGCAAAGCCATCATCCAATTTCCTGGGTATCTGATTAAAG
This sequence comes from Erythrolamprus reginae, assembly GCF_031021105.1. Taxonomy (NCBI): domain Eukaryota; kingdom Metazoa; phylum Chordata; class Lepidosauria; order Squamata; family Dipsadidae; genus Erythrolamprus; species Erythrolamprus reginae. Next base: position 6,318,102 of record NC_091956.1, read on the forward strand.
CCAACTATTTGATCGAAAAATAATTTTGAAACAAAGGCTACAGATCCCAAAGGAGCCAGATACATGGTTAACACACTGTTACGACCACAACTGAGCCTATTTTTTTAAAATAACCTTTATTAAGTTTCTACATATAAAAATAGAAAGAAAATTAAAATAAAACATTCAGTTTCAGTGGTGTTCTATATATGCACATTAAAAGTTATTTGCTTATCATCAATTAATATTTTATTTCACTACATACATATATTTGTTATATAGAAGACATAATTTGTTGACTATCACTATCCAGCGACCTAATATTGAGTACAGTGATCCCTCTATTATCGCGAGGGTTCCATTCCAAGACCCCTCGCGATAATCGATTTTTCGCGATGTAGTGTTGCGGAAGTAAAAACACCATGTGCGCATGCGCGCCCTTTTTTTCCTATGGCCGCGCATGCGTAGATGGTGGAGTTTGCGTTCCCCGCAGCCCATGCAAAGGGGAAACCCCGATTCGGCTCCTCGCTGCTGCTGCGCTACCGAGCAGATCAGCTGCTGGGCGGCTGAAGGAACCTTCCCTGGGTCTTCCCCCTCTTGCTGACGGGCGAGCGAGCGGCGGGCATCAGCGAGGAGCCGGGGTTTCCCCTTTGCGTGGGCGGCCGGGAAGACCCGGGTTGGGGGTTCGGGGGGGGTGCTGGGAAGCCCCCCAGGCCGGCTGCGACCTTTTAAAACAGCCACGCCGCTTCCCAGCTGACTCCCGAAGCCAAACGCGGAAGTGGTGTTTTTTTTAATTAATATTTTTTTAAAAATCGCGATATAGCGTTTCGCGAAGATCGAGATCGCGAAACTCGAGGGATCACTGTATTTGTATCTAGTGTGTAGAATTATGCATTTGTTTTCTTTAGTTCTGTATATTATATTGTATTCATTTTGGATATTTCTGAGGAAGGTACAGATTCATTTCTAGGGATTTTAATGTTCCATCGATTTATGGTGCAGTGCTTCTATAATTTCATTTTTATTTGGGTACGAAAGGAAGGAGTGACTAATTTTGCTAAAAAAAAATTGTTGTTGTGAGGCAGTTATTAAGCAAACCGTGCTCCATTTTACAAGCCTTTCTGCAGTTGGTTCCAAAGCATCGGAGCCACCACAGAGAAGGCCCTTCCCTGCTTGGAAATGCCAGTTTCCAAGCACCCAAAAGTTTGATCATGTGACTGGGGAGATGTTGCAACGGTTGTAAGTGTGAGGACTGGATATAAGTCACTTTTTTCAGTGCCATTGTAAGTTTGAATTGTCATTTAATCATCATCGCCTTTTAATGATCTCCACAATTCCAATCTGGGCAACTGAACGGATCAAGCAGAATGTTTACTGGCCGGGCGCCTTTTCCCATCGCCAATACGGAGTTTTGTTCAGCAGATATATTCTCATTGTGGCCAGAGAGAGAAATATCTGCCTCTACTTAGGGTCGAACTCACAGCCTCCTGATTGTGAGGCGAGAGCTCCACCGCTAGGCTACCGTGCCACTAATTGAATTGTCGTTTTAACGAATGTATAGAATCATAAATTGCCAAGGAGAAAAATAAACAACATAAAAGAGCGCCATTCCAGATCGCGCGGCAGGAAAGCGACGCAATTTTATCATTTTACATGACATGCAACGCTTGTCTAATATTTTCACCAATTTATTTGTTCCATGGCAGCGTTTAAAAAAAGGAACGTCTGTCAACTTTCCAACAGTAACAGAACTTTCCATGCCTGAGCAATTCCCCATCTTTCATAGAACATGACAGCTGCACATCAATATTCCTTGCCAAGAATGTTGTGCCATTCTAATTTTTAGAGCACAAACTGTATTTGCAAAATGAAGTACAGGTTTTATGGGATCAGGATGTTTCTGATGCTAGACATTTGATTTAAAAGTTTGACAAGTCAAACAGACAAAAATTAAATTTAAATAATGTATCTTTCCTTAGTGGTTTCCCCCCCCCCTTAGCACAGGGCTACTAAATATATTTAAATTTGTGTCGTGTAATTAAAAACTCAGACAAGTAGTTTGCATATCCCCAGCTACTATCTGGTATCTGTTATTCACAAGTAACAAATGTTATTCACAAAGTTTGCAATATTTTTAGATGATGGATGATGGGGAGCTGAATTCAAAGACAAAATCTACTGAAAAACACGGCTCAGAAAGACCAACTTAGGAACAGAACATTTAACGTTTTATTTATTAAATTAAATTTGTTTCCCATCCACCCGCTGCTATTTGTCCATCCATGTGTTTGATATCCTTGCTAATAATATATTGACATTCTTTGCATTCAAAAATCTATTTGTAGTTTATATATTTTTTAATTTTCTTGCCTCTTTTATTTAAATAAAGAGGAACATACAATTGAAAATATACAGCGTATTTTCTATGCAATGCAGATTTTGTTGAATTCTTTAAAAAGGGTAACTATATAAATCTACCCTGTTTCCCCGATAGTAAGACACCCCCGATTGTAAGACGTATCGGGGGTTTCAGGGGGGTCGGCTAATATAAGCCGTACCCCGAAAGTAAGACATATGTCTTACTTTCGGGGAAACACGGGGGTATTGCCGGGGGGGAGCCCGATGACGTCGCTTCCAAGCTCCCCGCGCGCCCCTCGCCTTCGCCTCGCCGCGGCGCCACCGCCTCTTCCCCGGCTTGGCAAAGCGAAGGGCGGCGCTGGTCCGAAGCGAGACGAGCGGGCGGCAGCTTGCAGCGAAGGCGCTCGTCCCAGCAACCGAGTCCTGCCGAGGCTCGGCTGCAAGCGGCCAGTGAGGCCGACCAGCTCCGAGGCGAGCGGCCGGAGCTGCGCCCTCCTTCGCCCGCCTCCTTTCCGGCAGGCAGGTAGGGCTGCCCAACTGCGCAGAGCGGCTCCTCCCCTCCAGACACACGCTTCCCCGACATGCGTCTGTGGCTCCACGCGTGCACGCCGCTTGGAGCCCTGAGGTTGAACTTGGAAAAGGGCTCACGAGGCTCCTGTCCCGCGGCTGCCCTTCTGGACTCTGGGGAGATGCCTTCGGGAACGCGACCCTTTCAATTTTTTTCCAATGTAAGACATACCCCGAAAGTAAGACGTAGTGGGGCTTTTGGGGGTAAAAAGAAAGTAAGACACTGTCTTACTTTCGGGGAAACACAGTATTATTAACTAAATAGTTCTAGCCAACACTAAAGAAAACTAAGATATAATTATATGCACTCATTGTACATTTTAAAAGGAATAATATCATACAGAGTGTCTCTTTTTAAAGTGGCTTATTCGTAAACCTATGCTTAGGATATAAATCATCAGAGGTTTTCATAGCTTTTTTGTGCAATGTGGTTACTATAGATTTGATATGGTTTTCCCAGTTGCAATGTATGTTGGAATTTGGCAACGGTTCGTAAGATTTTGTTCTTTAATAGCATTTATAGCAATAGCATTTAGACATACAGTGTTCCCTCGATTTTCGCGGGGATGCATTCCGAGACCACCCGCGAAAGTCGAATTTCCGTGAAGTAGAGATGTGGAAGTAAATACACCATTTTTGGCTATGGACAGTATCACAAGCCATCCCTTAACACTTTAAACCCCTAAATTACCATTTCCCATTCCCTTAACAACCATTTACTCACCATTATTACTGGTACTCACCATTGAATAAGACACTTAGCGATCCTGATATTTCTAAACATAATTATTTATTAACAATAATTTTATTTTTTGTTATTTATTTGCAAAAATTATTAGTTTGGCGATGACATATGATGTCATCGGGCCGAAAAAACTGTGCTGTAGGGAAAAAAACCGCGAAGTATTTTTTTAATTAATATTTTATGAAAAACCGTGGTATAGGATATTCACGAAGTTCGAACCCGCGAAAATCGAAGGAACACTGTATACCACTTCATGGTGCTTTTACAGCCCTCTCTAAAGCAGTTTACGGAATCAGCATATTGCCCCCAACAATCTTGGCTCTCATTTTACCCACCTCGGAAGGATGGAAGGCTGAGTCAACCTTGAGACGGTGGTAAGATTTGAACTGCTGAACTACTGCTAACAGTTAGCTGAAGTAGCCTGCAGCACTGCACTCTAACCACTGTGCCACTCTGGCGCACTTGTATAACCGTTGTAGCACTCCCTTATGTAGTCAAAATCCAGGCACTTAACAACCAGCACATATCCCACGGATCGTGTGATCCTCTTTTGCGACATTGCAACGAGCAAAGCAACATAGAAACATAGAAGACTGATGGCAGAAAAAGACCATCTAGTCTGCCCTTATACTATTTCCTGTATTTTATCTTACAATGGATATATGTTTATCCCAGGCATGTTTAAATTCAGTTACTGTGGATTTACCAACCACATCTGCTAGAAGTTTGTTCCAAGGATCTACTACTCTTTCAGTAAAATAATATTTTCTCATGTTGCTTTTGATCTTTCCCCCAACTAACTTCAGATTGTGTCCCCTTGTTCTTGTGTTTACTTTCCTATTAAAAACACTTCCCTCCTGGACCTTATTTAACCCTTTAACATATTTAAATGTTTCGATCATGTCCCCCCTTTTCCTTCTGTCCTCCAGACTATACAGACTGAGATCATTAAGTCTTTCCTGATACGTTTTATGCTTAAGACCTTCCACCATTCTTGTAGCCCGTCTTTGGACCCGTTCAATTTTGTCAATATCTTTTTGTAGGTGAGGTCTCCAGAACTGAACACATTATTTCAAATGTGGTCTCACCAGCGCTCTATATAACGGGATCACAATCTCCCTCTTCCTGCTTGTTATACCTCTAGCTATGCAGCCAAGCATCCTACTTGCTTTTCCTACTGCTCGATCACACTGCTCACCCATTTTTAGACTGTTAGAAATCACTACCCCTAAATCCTTCTCTTCTGAAGTTTTTGCTAAATGGAAAAGCCAGATTCACTCAACATCCGTGTTACTAACTTAAAACTGAAATGATTCACTTAACAACGGTGACAAAAAAGGTCACAAAATGGGGGAAATTTGCTTAATAACTGTTTTGCACTGGGCTCAATTGTGGTCGCAAGTCGAGGACCACCTCTACACATTGCGGACTTCCAGATGAGTCGGGACGGCGACTCCCAGAATTCCCTCTGGCTGAGAGCAACCCACAGCATCTGGTGAGGACTAGGCTCATGCGAGAAAATTTAAAAGCAAAATATGAGGTGGGGCACAGCTGGCTGCACACCCAATTGGCTGCAATTGTCAAAGGTTGCAATTATCCTGGGGGGGGGGGAATTATTTATTTTATTTTTATTTATTTTATTTATTTATTGGATTTATATGCCACCCCTCTCCGAAGACTCGGGGCAGCTAACAGCAATCATAAAACAGTGTACAATAATAATCCAATACTAAAAACGAATGAAAGACTCCTTAATATGAAAAACCAAACATACATACAAACATACCATGCATAAAATTGTAAAGGCCTAGGGGGAAAAGGAATCTTAATTCCCCCATGCCTGGCAGCACAGGTGGGTTTTAAGTAGCTTACGAAAGGCAAGGAGGGTGGGGGCAATCCTAATCTCTGGGGGGAGTTGGTTCCAGAGGACCGGGGCCGCCACAGAGAAGGCTCTTCCCCTGGGTCCCGCCAAGCGGCATTGTTTAGTTGACGGGACCCGGAGAAGACCCACTCTGTGGGACCTGACTGGTCGCTGGGATTCGTGCCGCAGAAAGCGGTCCCTGAGATAATCTGGTCTGGTGCCATGAAGGGCTTTATAGGTCATAACCAACACTTTGAATTGTGACCGGAAACTGATCGGCGACCAATGCAGACTGCGGAGTGTTGGTGTAACATGGGCATATCTTGGGAAGCTCATGATTGCTCTCGCAGCTGCATTCTGCACGATCTGAAGTTTCCGAACACTTTTCAAAGGTAGCCCCATGTAGAGAGCAATACAGTAGTCAAGCCTCAAGGTGATGAGGGCATGAGTGACTGTGAGCAGTGACTCCAGGTCCAGATAGGGTCGCAACTGGTGCACAGGCGAACCTGGGCAAACGCCCCCCTCGCCACAGCTGAAAGATGTTTCTCTAATGTGAGCTGTGGATCGAGGAGGACGCCCAAGTTGCAAACCCTTTCTGAGGGGGTCAATGATTCCCCCCCCAGGGTGATGGATGGACAGATGGAATTGTCCTTGGGAGGCAAGACCCACAGCCAATGATATTTAGGATTGTTTCCAACACGTGCTTGCAATCAATAAATCAACTTTGCCATTTCTGACGCATCTCTGCCCAGCACTGTTTGGACTGGCACGGTTTTTTTTTCTAGTCCTATCCGGAAAAAGGTAATGATTGAACCGATGACCTTTGCGTACAAAGCAAGTACTGTATTTCTGCTTTAAATGTTTGGCAGCAGCAAAGGTTCGAACGGGGGCAAGCGGTAAAATAGAAAACCAGATAACCAGGTAAAACAAAACCAGAAAGAGAAACGAAGGCTTTATAACACCGAAAGCCAAAATCAGCAGGAACATAACAATCAGGAAACAGAGTCTAATTCGACCTTCTGGATAACAGCTAAAAGGAAAACAAGGTGATTTTTCTTTCCAGTTAATTTACAAGTGAATCACCTTGTAACCACTTTGCACTTGGTTCCTCCTTTAAGGAGAGAGGAGATAAGGGATGAACCCACTACTGCAATGCTCTCTACGTGGGGCTACCTTTGAAGAACGTTCAGAGACTACAAACACTGCAAAATGCAATTGTGCCAGTTCTCGTGGGTCTTCCAAGATCTGCCCACATCTTGCCATCGCTGCACAAGCTGCATTGGTGGCCGATTGGTCTCCGAACGCAATTCAAAGTGTTGGTTATGACCTACATGGCTCATATTACCTACAGGAGTGTAGGTCCCACAGAGTTGGCCTTCTCCGGGTCCTGTCGACCAAACAATGTCGTTTGGCGGGCCCCAGGGGAAGAGCCTTCTCTGTGGCGGCCCCGGCCCTCTGGAATCAACTCCCCCCAGAGATTAGAACGGCCCCCACCCTCCTTGTCTTTCGCAAATTACTTAAGACCCACCAATATCGCCAGGCATGGGGGAACTAAGACATCCTCCCCCAGGCTTTTATATTTTATGTTTGGTATGTATGTGCTGTATGGTTTTAATTGCTGGGGTTTTATATATGTTTTTTAATATTGGATTTGTTTTACTGCTATATTGTTTTATTATTGTTGTGAGCCGCCCCGAGTCTTCGGAGAGGGGCGGCATACAAGTCCAATAAATAATAATAATAATAATTATTATTATTATTATTATTATTATTATTATTATTATTATTATTATTATTATTATTATGTATCTCAGTGACTCACAAACTTGCAACCAGGCGATTGTCACTTGATATCTGTCTTGATTATAGGCGCAAGCCAAATAATTCTGGGTTTAGTTGTCTTGAGGATGGGTATTGTTTTTCAAAAATTCAAGTCATCCAACTATATATCGAACTCTTAAAAATCCTTCCCTATGTAAAGCAGGACCAAACTTTTCACCATACGGTGATGAATCAGAAAGATGATGAATTTAATGAATCCTTAGTACAGTTCACTGAGTTCACCCCCCACCCTGATTCATTAAATTATGTGCGTCGATTTACTCATTTATACAAATAAAGGTTGGCAACTCATACAAAACCCCATCTGTCATCTAAATTATTCACCTGTCAGGTGTAAAAGTTGAGGTTTGCACATAAAGGTCCAATTGAACAGATTTATACGCATGGTTGTGCACAAGGATCTTCTCAACTAATGGTTAGCAATTGCTTGGCCTTACATAAGGCTCAACAGAATTCAATAGATTGGACTTGCGGCTATACAGTGGTACCTCTACCTAAGAATATTTCCCTTTATTTGTCCTCACTTTCTTACCTATGAGCTTTAGGGAGGGCCCCCTTGTCCTAGTATTGTGTGATAGAGAAAATAATTTTTCTCTATCCACCTTTTCTATCCCATGCATGATTTTATACACTTCGATCAAGTCACTTCTTTCAAGGCTGAAGAGACCAAGATGTCTCTTGCCTTCTGTTCTGTCTGGGTCACTCCAGAAGCCAATACCAATCCAAAAAGAGAAGCCAGACACACTGGTAAAAGGCAAAGGCAGTTTTATACAATTCAAGAAAAACACAGGTAACAGAAAATGTCCTTACAAACAGGAAAATGCTGTATCTTCAGATATATCCACGAAGGCCAAAAGTCCATGCAGCAATACAGAATTCTTGCTGCAAAGCCAAGGCTGTAGATAGCAGACCTACACCTCCCACGGATCTTCCAAAGCTCCTGGGCCACAAGCCAGGAACAGAGACACCGAGAAACAAGACAGGATAACACCACTTCAAACTGATAACACTCCACATGGCTTCAAGGGCTTGCCTGTCTTTTAAACCCTGCTGATGAGGACCACACCCAAACCCAGCTGTTTCTAATTCAATGGTGATAATATTTCTTTAACTGCTCCTTTCGTTGCTCTGAACGTCTCTGTCTCATGTCAATGACAGCTTGTGCATCATCACCTAATGACTCCAAGCTACTGGCTGGGGAGAGCCCCCCACCCGGGGCTCTCATGCTGTTCTCCTTCATCCCATTCCTGATTTTCCTCTCCCCCGTCCGACTGTTCAACCCCCTCCTCTGCGCTGTCATCCTCCTCCGGGCATGGAGCCAGCAGAGACACAGCCGGTCCCTGAGCAGCCTCTGGCTGAACCACAACACCTTCCATTGAGGAGACCTGTATACTGCACGACTCAAAAAGAGGGCAGGGAAAATATTGGCTGACCCCTCACATCCTGGACACAAATTGTTTCAACTCCTACCCTCAAAACGTCGCTACACCAAGACAACTAGACCCAAGAACAGTTTTTTTCTGAACGCCATCACTCTACTAAACAAATAATTCCCTCAACGCTGTCAGACTTTCTACTAAATCTGCACTTCTATTCTACTAGTTTTTCTCATCATTCCTATCACCCATTTCCTCCCATGTTGACTGTATGACTGTAACTTGTTGCTTGTATCCTAAGATTTTTATTAATATTGCTTCTTCATTGCTTATTTGACCCCTATGACAATCATGAAGTGTTGTACCACATGATTCTTGACAAATGTATATTTTCTTTTATGTACGCTGAGAGCATCTGCAACAAGACAAATTCCTTGTGTGTCCAATCACACTTGGCCAATAAAATTCTATTCTATTCTATTCTATGTTGCAACCTGGTTTCATAAGGGAGGTGCTCCATTTCCTTGATCATTCTTGTTGCCCTTTTTTGCACCTTTTCCAGGATTCTTGATTTCACTGAGGGCCGCATCAGGGTTGTGTTTGACCTCGTGGGGTGGGGGGCAGGATGGGTGTGGCCAGCTCGATGTCACTCATGCCTGGGGGGCCGATGATGGCTCGAGTGCTCTGCCAGCAAAAACGGGCTCCCGAGCTCCGTTTTCGGTTGCAATGGCCTCCTGCAACCCTAGGCAGCCCCGACGAGCTCTGTTTTTGCCAGCAGAGGCACCGCAGTCCTTCACTGTTTCCAGGTCATCCCATGGGTCAGATTTAAGCACCCCATGGGCTGCATCCACCCCTCAGGACCTTGGGTTTGACACCCCTGATCTACGGAAATCACTTCAATGCAGAATTGTTCCCAGCTATTTCTGTACTTAATGTAGACACTTCTGCACAACAGTAATTATACAATCCTCTAACCGGTCTGTTAATAAACAACGAAGGAGCTGTTGAAACACCAGAGAGGGAAAGAATGGGTTCTTTTTTTTAAAAGTAACAACGAAATAAGCAGAATCTCTGGCTTTTCATTCCCAGCAGGGAGAAGAAAACAGCACAGACATTAAGATGATGGATCTCTTTGTTTACAGCTGCAACACATCCCTTGGCGTTTCCTTTGATCCACTGCAGTTCTGAAGACAGCTCCATACACCGAGTTCAAGATTCAAGAGACTCTTCTCCCTCTACAAATCATGCAGACCAGAACTGCCATGGCTACTCTACGAATGACAGTCCTGCTAAGCAATTACTTTCAACGATGGGGCACAGCTCCACCCCAGGAAACACCGCCATGCAACCAAATGTTAACGTTTTACAATGTGAAGGATCTGCAAGCGCGTGCCCAAATCCCCTATTGGGACTGGGAAGTTGGCAGCAATTGTTCAGAATTTTGGAGAAAGTGTGTAGGAGAATGCTGCGGGATGGCGCAGCAGGTAGAATGCTGTACTGCAGGCCACTGAAGCTGACTGTAGATCTGAAGGTCAGCAGTTCAAATCTCATGACTGGCTCAAGGTTGACTCAGCCTTCCATCCTTCCGAGGTGGGTCAAATGAGGACCCGGATTGTGGGGGCAATAGGCTGGCTCTGTTAAACAGTGCTATTGCTAACATGTTGTAAGCCGCCCTGAGTCTAAGGAGAAGGGCGGCATAAAAATCGAATAAATAAATTGAATAAATAAATAAGAGGCAGAAACTGGGAGTGGAGTCAAGAGAGGAATTAGCCGAGAATTGTTATGTTCCCAAAAGTAACCCAACTTTTAGTATGTTTTGTTGAGTGGATGGTGATGAATGTTTTTTAAACTATATTGGGGCTTTTTAAGGTTTGGGGGGTATTTTTAGTTTTTAGACGTATTTGCTTTGTTCTTTGTTGTGAGCAGCCTTGAGTCCTCGGAGAGGGGCGGCATAATAATCCAATCAATCAATCAATCAACCAATCATCAATCAATCAATAAACAAATAAAAATAAACAAATAAACAAATAAACAAATAAACAAATAAACAAATAAACAAATTAACAAATTAACAAATTAACAAACAAACAAACAAACAAACAAATAAATAAATATCACTGCAGAATTCCCATAGTGTTATGATTTACCTTCGGATGCTTGTCAGCTAACTCACATTGATGTCCTGGGCAGAGATGGGCCACTACCGGAATGGTCAGGTGCTACGCTCTGGCAGCAATTTTTGGGATGCGCATCCCCATGTGCCTGCCTGAGATTTGGCTCCTGCACATGCGCAGCAAGCGAAATGTCACATGGAGATGCATGCATGAGCGATATTTTAGCCATTTTTGCTGATTTTTTTGCTTCTGCGCATGCAATTTTTTTTCTTCTGCGCATGCATTTCGGTGATTTTTGTCAAGAAACCAGAAGACATGTGACCACTGTGCAACGGAAACTGGAAGCTCAGCTTCTGGGAGTGCATATGCACACTGGGAATACTCTTACGGTTTCCGGTGCTACCCCCGCCGCGCTCCCGTTTCGGCCCTCAAAGTATCGCCAACACTTTTCGATATAATGGGGAAAACATTTTCTCCAAATGCCAAAGCAAAATTTCCACACGTTCTGTGATTCATCTCATAGAAACATAGAAGACTGACAGCAGAAAAAGACCTCATGGTCCATCTAGTCTGCCCTTATACTATTTCCTGTATTCTATCTTACAATGGATATATGTTTATCCCAGGCATGTTTAAATTCAGTTACTGTGGATTTACCAACCACGTCTGCTGGAAGTTTGTTCCAAGGATCTACTACTCTTTCAGTGAAATAATATTTTCTCACGTTGCTTCTGATCTTTCCCCCAACTAACTTCAGATTGTGTCCCTCTGTTCTTGTGTTCACTTTCCTATTAAAAACATTTCCCTCCTGGACCTTATTTAACCCTTTAACATATTTAAATGTTTTGATCATGTCCCCCCCTTTCCCTTCTGTCCTCCAGACTACAGTGATCCCCCGCTCGTTGCGAGGGTTCCGTTCCAGGACCCCCCGCAACGAGCGGGTTTTCGCGAAGTAGCGCTGCGGAAGTAAAAACACCATCTGCGCATGTGCAGATGGTGTTTTTAACTTCCGCAGCGCTAGCGAGGAGCCGAAGATTGGGGGCGGCGCGGCTGTTTTAAAACGTCGCCGCCGGCATGGGGGGCTTCCTAGCAGCCCCCCAAACCCGGGTTGGGAGTCCGGGGGGTGCTGGCAAGCCCCCCATGCCGGCGGCGACGTTTTAAAACAGCCGCGCCGCCCCCAATCTTCGGCTCCTCGCTAGCGGGCAGGCAGGCGGCGGACAAGCCATTCACTGGCGCTCGCTCTCGCCGCTTTCGAGCTGAGTCCTGAAGCGAATTCGCTTCAGGACTCAGCTCGAAAGCGGCGAGAGCTAGCGCCAGCGAACGGCTTGTCCGCGCTCGCTCTCGCCGCTTTCGAGCTGAGTCCTGAAGCGAATTCGCTTCAGGACTCAGCTCGAAAGCGGCGAGAGCTAGCGCCAGCGAACGGCTTGTCCGCGCTCACTCTCGCCGCTTTCGAGCTGAGTCCTGAAGCGAATTCGCTTCAGGACTCAGCTCGAAAGCGGCGAGAATGAACGGCGTGGGCGGGCGAAGGGCGGGCGGCAGCGAGGAGTTTGCGTGGGCGGTGGGGAAACTCCTTGCTGATGCCCGCTGCTCGCCCTCCCGCCAGCAAGAGGGGGAAGACCCAGGGAAGCCGCCCAGCAGTTGATCTGCCGGGCGCCATCTACGCATGCGTGCCCATAGAAAAAAGGGCACGCATGCGCAGATGGTGTTTTGACTTCCGGGTTGAAAAATCGCAAATTACCCTGTTCGCAATGGTCGGGGACGCAATAACCGGGGGATCACTGTATACAGATGGAGTTCATGAAGTCTTTCCTGATACGTTTTATGCTCAAGACCTTCCACCATTCTTGTAGCCCGTCTTTGGACCCGTTCAATTTTGTCAATATCTTTTTGTAGGTGAGGTCTCCAGAACTGAGTACAGTATTCCAGATGTGGTCTCACCAGCGCTCTATATAAGGGGATCACAATCTCCGTTGGGTATATATTTCTCTGTTCTTAAAATCATAGCAACAATGTTTTGATATACCTCTTAATGGTTTCATTTTAGTCCTTTTAATATTTAATATCTCTCTTTTTTTTTGAAATTCCTGGCTAAGTGCTTGTTGTTTCAGAATCCTATGAAGGATGGGGAAGGAGATAAGCAAATGAAAAAAGATATATATTTACCTTCAAGATGGGGGCCATGAACACGGAAATGCCTGTCAGAATGAATACCATACATCCAGTCACTCTCTGCTCCCTGAAATCAAACCCAGGAATAACATAACCAATTCTTATTTGAAGGACATTTTGCTAAACAAATTGTTGAAAGTTGAGGACTTCCTGCATACATGACATGAGCTTTATGTTATCTCCCAAGGTTTAAGGAAGGAAATATATATATATATATTTGTCACTATCATCTGCCATCGATAGAAAGACTTTGTTAAGTACAAGCAACCAGAACTATTTGTGAATAATCTCAAGCAGAAACTTTATTGCTGGTCGCCTATGTTGCAAGAAGATTGACTGCATTTTCTTAGGAAACCTTTATGGATAGTGATGGGCGAACCCAACGGTGTTTATTTTTACGTGAAAGGACCGCCCTTTGCTTGCAGCGCCACTGCAGCATCCTTTTTCGTAAAAATAACAATGTTTATTTTTACGTGAAGACCTCGCTTTGAAGGAGCTGGGGAATCCCTCCCACGAAGAGATTCCGGGGGCAGAGCTTTGACGTCACTGGCAGGTTGCTAAGGACGCCAAGGTGATCACTTCCTGGATTCCACAGAATCCAGGAAGTGATCACTTTGGCGTCCTTAGCAACCTGCCGGAGACGTCAAAGCTCCTAACACCGAACACAACCCTGAACTTTGCCCGAAGTTTCAAAAAATTTCGGGTTCGGGTTCGGCATACCGAACACCGCAAAATTCGGTACGGACCCAAATTGTGCGGGTTTGGTTCGCCTATCGCTATTTATGGACCAGGTCTGTGCTGTTTTCTCCAGTGCAAAGACTCTAAGCTTGGTCCCATCTTAACACCTCCCTCAAAACTAGCTGGAGATTCCACCACATTCTGCGATTTATGGCATGCTACAGTAAGTCAATAATCTACTCTACCATGAAACCACCAAGAACACTCCCACCAATACTGACAGGTCAACCGGCTAGTATATGAAAATAAGAGCATGCCTTTCTAACACTGATGATGTTACCTAGTTTGGTAATAAAACGTCGTGCAGGCAAACTCCCCAGCTCATAGAGGACCAAGGACCCCACAGCCCTTCCCCTCCTCTCTGTAAACATCTCTTCCTTCTAACACTGATGATGTTGCCTAGATTGGTAATGGAACGTCTTGGAAGAAAACCCTCAAGTTTGGAAAGCACTAAGGACCCCACGGTTCTTTTCCTCCTCCTCCTCCTCCTCCTCCTCCTCCTCCTCTTCCTCTCTACAAACATCACTTCCTTCTAGCATTGTTTTTTCCAAATTTTTGTTTATTTTTTTTCTCCACCTTCTCGTGTACAGATTCAACATGTTTATACCTTCCACTGTTACATATGTCTTACAGAGTTCATAATTATACATTTTATCCATCATTCATATTTCATTTTTAAGAATGAATTATAAACAATGCCTGGCCCTTTAACTATTCTATCTTCCACCACCCCTTTCTCTTCCACCCTTTCCTCCTCCTTTCCCTTCACTCCTCCTAAACCTCTCTCTCCCTCTTTCATTTTTGCTCTCTCTTTATCTCTCTCTCTCATAACACTCCTCCACTCCCTTTCTAGCATTGTTGATGTTACCTAGTTTGGTAATAAAATGTCTTGCAAGAAAAAAAACCCAGCTCAGAAAGCACTAGGACCCTACAGTCCTTCTCCTCCTCTTCTCCACAAACATCACTTCCTCCAAACACTGATGATGTTACTTAGTTTGATAATAAAACGTCTCACAACACATCCCACCAGCTCAGAGAGCACCAATGGCCCTAGAGTCCGTCCCCTCCTCCTCCTCCCCTTCTCTATAAACATCACTTCCTTCTAACACTGATGATGTGGCCTAGTTTGGTAATGAAACGTTCTGCAAGAAAAACCCCCAAGCTCATAGTGCAACTCTATGTTATCTATGTCTAAGACCCATAGCTTTAAGCCAGGGATTGCGAACCTATGGCATGCGTGCCACAGGTGGCACATGGAGTCGTTGCCCTAGCTCAGCTCCAGTGTGCATGTGCCCCATGGTCAGCTGATTTTTTGGCTCACACGGAGGCTCTGGGAGAGAATTGTTCGCTTCTGGAGGGCCTCTAAGAAGATGGGGGAGGGTGTTTTGGCCCTCCCCAGGTGCCAGGGAAGCCTCTGGAGCAGTGGTTCTCAACCTTTCTAATGCCGCGACCCCTTAATACCGTTCCTCATGTTGTGGTGACCCCCAACCATAAGTCTAGCGCCAATCTTCCCAACAGAGCTTCAAGCTGATTGGCAGGAAGGTCACTGTCAACGCCTGATTGGTCGGATTGTAAAAATATGTTCCAAGGCGCCAGAATAGAAGTTTAGCTCCTAACACCATGGGAACTTTGTCTTTTCCTGTTAAAAACGGTCGTTTGACCCCCAAAGGGGTGCCGATCCCCAGATTGAAAACCACTGCTCTGGAGCCTTGGGAGGGTGAAAATCAGGCCTACCGGGCCTACCAAAAGTTGAGAAATGGGCCGTTTCCAGCCTCCAGAAGGTCTCTGGAGAGGTGGGAGAGGACATTTTGGCCTTCTGCAGGCATTGAAATATGGTATGGGCACGCACATATATGTGATAGCATGCACACACGTGCTTTCGGCACCCAAGGAAAAAATGATTCACCATCACTGCTCTAAGCTATACAGTGGTACCTGTACGTACGAACGCCTCTGCTTAAGAACTTTTCTAAATAAGAACTGGGTGTTCAAGATTTTTTTGCCTCTTCTTAAGAACTATTTTCTACTTAAGAACCCAAGCACAGAAAAATTTCCCAGGAAATTTGGGAGCGGCATGAAGGCCCGGCCAGTTTCCCCCTGAGTTTCTCTCTCTGGCGCAGTGCATGGGAGGCAGCCTCGCGCTGGGTGTATGGGAGGCGCGTGCTCCTCCTCGCCGCCTCAGAGTCCCTCTTTTTTTTTTAAGAAAGTTTTAGATTTTTTTGATTCCCCTCCCCTCACCTTCTTCCTTCGCTCAGTGTCTGTCCTCCTCCTCTTCTTCCTCCTCCTCCTCCCACCCAAATTCCGAGCTTTTATTTCTTCCCTAATGAGTTTGCACGCATTATTTGCTTTTACATTGATTCCCATGGGAAAAATTGCTTCTACTTACAAACGTTTCTACTTAAGAACCTGGTCACGGAAGGAACTAAGTTCGTAAATAGAGGTACCACTGTATTTGCTTCAAGAGTTCAGGGAATAATACAGCCTGTCGTTTCTGGCCCGTGAATAATGCCACACTAGGCAGCTTCCTTGAGTACCTAGCATTCAATCTCTTTTGCCACCAGATCAACATACCTAACTCCCAGAAACTTGGGTTGCTCGCCAGGTGCCGAGGTCTCCGTTTCCATCTTCAAGCTGTCGATGTGAGCGATGGAGATGACAGTAGCAGCAACGTACCAGGGCAGGCCCATGAAGGAACAGATGATCATTAGCACAGCCACCCAGAACAGATCCAGGTGATATCCAGCACCTTTCTGCACAGGTAGAAGGGAGAAAAAGGAAGGTTAATTTTCAGTGTGAAGTCTTTGCTGTGAGGATTGCAACGCTGGAGCTGAGATGCTGGCTTTGAACAATATTCTAAACTAGGATAAAATATGATTAGGCACTGTATTTTTCAGAGTTTAAAACGCACCTATTCCCCCCCTAAAAGAGGCTAAACATTTGGGTGCTACATTACTTCTGAAAGCTATATTGATTACTATCACTTGCAGGTGAATTCTGAATTTCATTTAATCTGCTTCTACAGATTACTGTTGTTATTATTATTACCTCTGCATACTCTGAATGTAGCTTCTTTGAAACTTTTTTTCTAGTTTTCCAGCCCTAACAAGGTGGTAACGATCTTCCCAGCTTTTACCTTGCAGGCTCTTTCATTGTTACTCTCTCTGAAGAATATTTCTTTTCCAGCCCTAAGTCTTTGCAGACTTTTTTTCATTGCTACTTGATCTGAATACTTTTTTTCCAGCCAGAACAAGGTCTAATGATCTTTCTTTGCAGGCTCTTTCATTCTTACTCTCTCTGAAGAATATTTATTCTAGCCCTAAGTCTTTGCAGACTTTTTTTCATTGCTACTTGATTTGAATAAGTTTTTTCCAGCCAGAACAATGTTTCCTTGCAAGCTCTTTCATTCTTACTCTCTCTGAAGAATGTTTTTCCAGCCCTAAGTTTTTACAGGCTTTTTTTTCATTGCTACTTGCTTTGAATATGTTTTTTCCCAGCCCTAGCAAAGTGCTAACAATCTTTCCAGCTTTTTTCTTGCAGGCTCTTTCATTCTTACTCTCTCCGAAGAATATTTATTCTAGCCCTAAGTCTTTGCAGACATTTTTTCATTGCTACTTGATTTGAATAAGTTTTTTTCCAGCCAGAACAATGTTTCCTTGCAAGCTCTTTCATTCTTACTCTCTCTGAAGAATGTTTTTCCAGCCCTAAGTTTTTACAGGCTTTTTTTCATTGCTACTCGCTTTGAATATGTTTTTTCCCAGCCCTAGCAAAGTGCTAACAATCTTTCCAGCTTTTTTCTTGCAGGCTCTTTCATTGTTACTCTCTCTGAAGAATATTTATTCTAGCCCTAAGTCTTTGCAGACTTTTTTTCATTGCTACTTGATCTGAATACGTTTTTTCCAGCCAGAACAAGGTCTAATGATCTTTCCTTGCAGGCTCTTTCATTCTTATTCTCTCCGAAGAATGTTTTTCCAGCCCTAAGTTTTTACAGGCTTTTTTTCATTGCTACTTGCTTTGAATACGTTTTTCCAGCCCTAGGTTATTGCAAGCTTTTTTTTCCATTGCTACTTGCTCTGAATAAGTTTTTTTCCTGCCCTAACGAGGTACTAATGAGATCTTCCCAGTTCTTACTGGCTTGCAAGCTCTTTCATTGTTACTCTCTCATTACCTCCGGAACCGCCTGCTACCGCACGAATCCCAGCGACCGATAAGGTCCCACAGAGTTGGCCTTCTCCGGGTCCCGTCACCTAAACAATGTCGTCTGGCGGGCCCCGGGGGAAGAGCCTTCTCTGTGGCGGCCCCAGCCCTCTGGAATCAACTCCCCCCTGAGATTAGAACTGCTCCCACCCTCCTTGTCTTCCGTAAACTACTCAAGACCCACCTATACCACCAGGCATGGGGGATTTTTTAACATCTTTCCCCCAGGCTCCTTATAATTTATGTTTGGTATGTATGTGTTGTCTGGTTTTAATATGATAGGGTTTTAGTTATTTCTTTTAATATTAGATTTGTGCCACTATAATATTGTTTTTATCATTGTTGTGAGCCGTCCCGAGTCTTCGGAGAGGGGTGGCATACAAATCTAATAAGTTGTTGTTGTTGTTGTTGTTGTTGTTGTTGTTGTTATTATTATTATTATTATTATTATTATTATTATTATTATTGACTGGGAAAAAAGCTTAGAAAAAAGCTACATTCAGAATATAAAAGAAGCACCCAAATTTTCAGCCTCTTTTAGGAAGGGAAAAGTTGCTTATATTCTGAAAAATACGGTACTAAGAGAGAAAACCTGAGGACAAGAACCACCAAATAAACACCTTTTTAAAATCCAAAGTGGCCTTCTGCATCTGAAAGGTGTGGAAAAAAAAAATACTGTGAGTTTAAAACTGTTAAGTTTCTCTTCACCTGCCAGGATGTAGAAGCAAATGAAATGAAATTCCGAATTCACCTGCAAACGATAAATATAGCTTTCAAAAGTAATGTAGCCTAGAACAGACATTCTGCAAACCTTGAAAAGAAATTAATTAGCACCAAGGTTTGCATCTTGTCCTTGTCCTGTTCCCCCCCCCCCCCACCCTGTAAGTAAATTTAATAGGTGTGTCATTTTGTTCTCACATTCGGTGCTTGCATGAAGCTTAAAACAAAATAACACCTTTCTTGCCAGTATCTGAAGTAAGGGACGAGGAATAAAAATTCAACCCAGTGAAGATCTCAGTACAAAAAGAATGGATCAAAGAACTTTGGAAACACATAGAACTTGGAGAAGTACAGATAGTAAGTGTTGTGGTTAGCTCTGGCCCAGCTCCTGCCCCAAGGAATGTGCAGGTGGATGTGGGGGAAACATCCACATGCTGCAGGCCTGTTTTGCTCCCGGTGGAATCTGCCGACGAAGCCTCCTCTGACCAAGGCAGCATGAGTGACAGGGAAGAGGGGAGTTTGGCAGACAGCCCAGGAGGAGATCAATCATCTGTATCATCCTTGGATTCTGAACAAGAATTAATGACACATCCACGCATGCGTAGAGTGATGTATAGGAGACAACAACTGAAGGATTATTACAAGAGAAAATGAGACCACCTGTGGGTGGGTGGGGCACCAGTAATGAGGGCTGCTGTTATAAATAGCAGCGTGTGGGTGTGGCCGTTGTGGAAGAGTATCTGATCGCAGTTCTTCAGGAATCGTGTGTTGCTGTTTTCTGGACTTTGTTGATTTTTTTCACGCCTTTGAAACTAAAGCAGAGCAATGTGTGTGTGTGTGTTGGAAGAAGAAGGGGTGTGAAGTTTCTTCACAGCTGCTAGCTAAGTACTGAATGACTGCTTAAGGGAAATTGTACAGACTACCCGGTTGTTTTGGGACGAGTGCTCTTTGCAATACAAAAAGAGGGCTTAGTTTATTTTGACTTTTGGGATAAAGAACACTGTTTTGAATTTTCAAACGTGTGTGTTTGTGTCTGAAATTTGTACCCTTGAATTTTCGGGAGGCTCCTACCAGAGAGCCTGGCAGAACACTGTGGTTTGATAGAGTTCCACATTTGGAGAAAACTACTAACCAGGCACTGAGTTGAAATAAAGGAGGGCTCAACTGATAAGCGATGATTTCGCAACGATAAAACAGCTGGCGGAATTCAAGTATGTTTCCTTCCAGGCTGAACAGTTGGTCCAGCTGTGTTTCCTGATTCAAAGCCAAGTCAAAGCCCATTTATATTTCTTCAGAAAGCATTTATCACTTCTTTTTTTCCTCCTCAGGGGTAAATGCTAAGTGACTGTGGAGGGACCCTGTTGATTTAATCCCATTTCTGTTCCAATCACACAAAAAGCAAGGACAGAGGGCGGTCAGGCCTTGAAATGAAGATTAAAAAGAGATGCCCCTGGAAAAGAGGAGAGGCTTTCTCCAAATTATTGGGGAGAATTATATTCTCCAAAGAGCCTGAAGGCAGGATAAGAAGTAACGGGTGGAAACTAATTTCCATCTAGATTTCCTTTTTATTATTATTATTTTATTTTAATCTTTTTAGGCCTACCGAAGGTTTCCTGAAATCTTCTGGAATTAGGGATTAAAATAATCTTAATCCTTGGTTAATTGTTAAGGTCTTCTGGGAGTCGTTATCTAAAATATCTTAAATGTGCCATAGTTCAATCAGAAGGGACCTTGGAGATCTTCAAGTCCAGTGGTTCCCAAACTTGGCAACTTTAATATTTGTGGACTTCAACTCCCAGAATTCTCCAGCCAGCTATGCTATGCTATGCTGGCTGGAGAATTCTGGGAGTCGAAGTCCACAAGTCTTAAAGTTGCCAAGTTTGGGAACCACTGTTCTAGTCCAACCCTCCGCTCAAGCAGGAGTCACAATACCATTTCAAACAAATGGTTGTCCAATCTCTTTCCAGTGATGAAGCCCTGACAACTTCTAGGGGCAAGCTGTTCCACTGGTTAATTGTCCTCACTGCTAGGAAGTTTCTCCTTAACAACTTTACAACTAACAATAACAACAACAAAGAGACCTCATTAGAAGTTATCACCCTTGCTCTCAGAATAGTTATCTGCACCAATCTCCTGGAAAAATCTACCACGGTTTACTCTTAAAACATTTTTGGCCCGTCCCTGTTCTAATAAAAACATAGAAGATTGACGGCAGAAAAAGACCTCATGGTCCACCTAGTCTGCCCCTATACTGTTTCCTGTATTTTATCTTAGGGTGGATCTATGTTTATCCCAGGCATGTTTAAATTCAGTTACTGTGGATTTACCAACCACGTCTGCTGGAAGTTTGTGCTAAGGATCTACTACTCTTTCAGTAAAATAATATTTTCTCATGTTGCTTTTGATCTTTCCCCCAACTAACTTCAGATTGTGTCCCCTTGTTCTTGTGTTCACTTTCCTATTAAACACACTTCTCTCCTGGACCATATTTAACCCTTTAACATATTTAAATGTTTCGATCATGTCCCCCCTTTCCCTTCTGTCCTCCTGACTCTACAGATGGAGTTCATGAAGTCTTTCCTGATACGTTTTATGCTTAAGATTGTCCACCATTTTTATAGCCCGTTTTCTAATCTTGCGTAACAAGGCACCCACCTTCAACTTGTGCTCTTTGCGGTTGACAATAACAGCCGTGATTTGCTGGTCCATGAAGATGAGGATGGTGACCAGGAGAGCAGGAATAGCTGCAGCCAGGTATACCCACCACGGGTTTCCTCCGAATGGTGCGATAAACCAGCTTCTATCTGGATTTGTTGGCTTCACAGGGAAAAAGACAGAAAGGGGCATCAAAAAGACACTTTAAAACATTTCAAGTCAAAGGAAGAGTCTTCGGAAAGGGGCGGCATACAAATCTAATAAATTATTATTATTATTATTATTATTATTATTATTATTATTATTATTATTATTATTCTGAAGTAAGCCACAAATTTATGCACACACACACAAAAATTACAAAAATTGTAAGGATGGGTCAAAGAATACTTCCTTTGCATTTTCAGCTCCTCATATCCACTGCATTATCTGTCTGTCTGTCTGTCTGTCTGTCTGTCTGTCTGTCTGTCTGTCTGTCTGTCTGTCTGTCTGTCTATCTATCTATCTATCTATCTATCTATCTATCTATCTATCTATCTGCCTACCTAGCAGAGAACCCATTTCTGATATTTCTGAATCCCACCCCTGTCCAGATGTACAATGAAATGATACTTTGGTATGATTGCGAAATCGATTAGAAGCATCCCAGAGACCACCAGGGGGCAGCAAAGATCTGGTTTTATTATGTATATCTTTGCTGCCATCTACTGCTTATCTTGATTTTGCAGCCTAGATTTGATTGTTCTCCACGTATTGCTAATTCTTTGTCTTCTTAAAAAAAAAAAAGAGGAGTAGACACTTTTTAACATACCTTGAATTCACTTGGCACAAGAAGTTTTGGTGTATCAACACCCACCAGAGCATCAATTCCACAGAAAATCAGAATAGAAATAATGATGGCAAAATCACTGATCAATTTCCTTGCCTGAAAAAAAGAAAGACAACTACATGTATGGCAGTTTAAACTTGACTTTTTTTAAGGGCCTAACATATTATGCACATAAGAGAAAAAAACACAATAATAACACATGGAAAATCACAGATAGCCCAGAAGCTCCATTCAACCAGCTGAAGATTATTGCAGAAAATGTTGGCATCCATTTGGGCAGACAAAAGAGCCTGCGTTACAACATTCCTGTTCTGTCCCAGCAACCAGTTCCCTCCCCCCCATGAAATAGGCCCACAAACACCGATTTTACCAAATTTAAGCATGTAATTCTAATAGCATCAGATGCTTTAGAGAATAGGTTGACTCCTTCTTCTTTGTGGCAACCCCTGAGATATTGGAAGACTGCTATCATGTCACCCCTGGTCCTTCTTTTCATTAAACTAGCCATGCCCAGTTCCTGCAACCTTTCTTCATATGTTTTAGCCTCCAGACCCGTAATCATCTTTGTTGCTCTTCTCTGCACTTTTTCTATGTTTTAATATTCAGTTGCTTCCCTCCTTGTTTAGTTTCCAGCCATTGCTTCTTGTTCTACCCTCAGGTGCTTTGGAGAATAGGTTGACTCCTTCTTCTTTGTGGCAACCCCTGAGATTAACTTCAGATTGTGTCCCCTTGTTCTTGTGTTCACTTTCCTATTAAAAACACTTCCCTCCTGGACCTTATTTAACCCTTTAACATATTTAAATGTTTTGATCATGTCCCCCCCTTTTCCTTCTGTCCTCCAGACTATACAGATTGAGTTCATGAAGTCTTTCCTGATACGTTTTATGCTTTAGACCTTCCACCATTCTTGTAGCCCGTCTTTGGACCCATTCAATTTTGTCAATATCTTTTTGTAGGTGACGTCTCCAGAACTGAACACAGTATTCCAAATGTGGTCTCACCAGCACTCTATATAGCGGGATCATAATCTCCCTCTTCCTGCTTGTTATACCTCTAGCTATGCAGCCAAGCATCCTACTTGCTTTCCCTACCGCCTGACTGCATTTTGAGACTGTCAGAAATCACTACCCCTAAATCCTTTTCTTCTGAAGTTTTTGCTAACACAGAACTGCCAATACAATACTCAGATTGAGGATTCCTTTTCCCCAAGTGCATTATTTTACATTTGGAAACATTAAACTGCAGTTTCCATTGCTTTGACCATTTATCTAGTAAAGCTAAATCATTTACCATATTACAGACGCCTCCAGGAATATCAACCCTATTGCATACTTTAGAGTCATCGGCAAATGGTTGATATTTAAATGGTTGTCCACTAGGATTTCAAGAGTCATAATTACCATGCCAGAAAAAAAAGGCATTTTGTTAAGAAAGAAGTTCAGTTTCTACAAAATGTTATTATCCCTCCCAAGAAAAGATAATAATAATTTTTAAAGATACGCTTCCCTGTACCTATCCATCCATCAGATAAACACGGAAAGCTGTTGCCAAAATTCTACTCCTTCCTCGTTTGTTCATTTGGCTCTGGTCCCAGAAATGTTATCTCAGTACTTAGGAGTCAAATATGTTTGGTACCTTCATAAATCAAAGGAGGAAGTAATAAACTCGTTTTTCTGCAACATGCTCTCTTTTATCTAAGTTCAGCCTTAAGGCTTACAACAGTAGGCAACGAATCACACTGAGTTAAAATAAACTTAAAATACTCAGGTGTTTGCTATTTGAGCCAAGTTCATATATAAACTTAGAGGTTTATAAGGCAGAAGGAAGACTGAATTAACAAGAATAAGTGTACCCATAGAAGAGAATAGTTGTAGTTTAGTGTTGAACTGTGAGTTTTTTTGGTGCTCTCTTGCAGTTGTTTCATTAGGTAATATCAGTAGCATTGATGATATTACCGAGTTGGGTAATGGAATGTCTACAAGAAAGAACCAAGCTGAGAGAGCACCCAGGGATTTACAGGGTTGAGTGTCTTCTCCAAATCCTCCCTTTAACCAAGGACTCATGGTGTGTGCTTCACAATAGAGAGCTGTGCTGCCAGGATACAAGTGGACAGAAGACCACATTGCCACTTGTTTCTCTAGGGGCACCATCTGTCCTTCCATTTACTGGCTACAATGAGGAACATCTGAAATGAGGACAGTCACTTGCTGGAATGGTATAGGTTCTCCAGCTTGAGCCAGGGGGCTGGATTTGAAGATCTCCAAGGTCCCTTCCAGCTCTATTCTACTCCAGATGTTGTAGGTGCTCCATCACTGGAGGCTTTTGAGAAGAGATTGGAAAACTATTTGTCTGGAGTGGTAGAGGGTCTCCTGATTGAGCAGGGGGTTGGACTGGAGGATCTCCGAGGTTCTATTTCTGTTTCTATTATTTCTATTTCTATTCTACTCTATTCCATTCTCCTTTCTCTTCTCTTCTCCTCTCTTCCATATTTTCTCTTCTCTTCTACTCTACTCTACTCTATTCCATCCCATTCTCTTTTCTCTTCTCTTCTCTCCTCCCTTACCTTCCATATTTTCTATCCTATTCTGTTCTATTTTATATTTATATTCTACTCTATTCCATCCCATTCTCTCTTCTCTTCTCTTCTCTCTTCCCTTCCATATTTTCTATTCTACTCTACTCTATTCCATTCTCTCTTCTCTTCTCCTTTCTTCTCTTCTCTCTTCCCTTCCATATTTTCTGTTCTACTCTATTCTACTCTATTCCATTCTCTCTTCTCTTCTCCTTTCTTCTCTTCTCTCTTCCCTTCCATATTTTCTATTCTACTCTATTCCATTCTCTCTTCTCTTCTCTTCTCCTCTCTTCCCTTCCATATTTTCTATTCTACTCTATTCTACTCTATTCCATTCTCTCTTCTCTTCTCTCTTCCCTTCCATATTTTCTATTCTATTCCATTCTCTCTTCTCTTCTCTTCTCCTCTCTTCTCTCTTCCCTTCCATATTTTCTATTCTACTCTATTCTACTGTATTCCATTCTCTCTTCTCTTATCTTGTCTTCTCCTCTCCTCTCTTCTCTTCCCTTCCATATTTTCTATTCTACTCTACTCTATTCTACTCTACTCTATTCCATCCCATTCTCTTTTCTTTTCTCTTATCTTCTCTCCTCTCCTCCCTTCGCTTCCATATTTTCTATCCTATTCTATTCTATTTTCTATTTCTATTTCTATTCTACTCTATTCCATCTCATTCTCTCCTCTCCTCTCCTCTTCTCTTCTCTCCTCCCTTCCCTTCCACATTTTCTATTCTACTCTACTCTACTTTATTCTATAGATAAAGGTTCCCCTCACACATATGTGCTAGTCATTCCTGACTCTTATGGCGCAGTGTTCATCTTAGTTTCTACGTTGAAGAGCCAGCGCTGTCTGAAGACGTCTTTTGTGGTCATGTGGCTGGCATAACGTAACACAAAAGGCGCACAGGACACAGTTACCTTCCCACCAAGGTGATCCCTATTTTTCTACTTGCATTTTTTACGTGCTTTCGAACTGCTAGGTTGGCAGAAGCTGGGACAAGTAACAGGAGCTCACTCCATTACACGGTGCTAAGGATTCGAACTGCTGAACTGCTGGCCTTTCTGATTGACAAGCTCAGTGTCTTCATCACTCAGCCACTATACACAAAGTTAAAGCTTGACCTTGATCAAATGGTGTTAAGGCATACTGGAAAGATATCTGGGAAACCTATAATAAAATAGGTTTATAAATATTATAAAATCGCATGACTTACCATGGTTGGGAAATAACGACTGGTCTTGAATTTCTTCAAGGCCATGGAGCATGTGTAGGTTCCCAAAAAGAGAATGCAAGACATGAGTGTGATGTCAGGGACATATTTGCAATTATTCCCCAGGAGCACTCCTCCAAGCTCCAAGCATTTCTTCTTGGTCAGCGACGACCATTCAATTGTATCGTTGTTCTGTAAACACAAAGGAAAAAAAAATAATGGCATCTTTAGGGCAAAACATTCTCGTTTAAAAATAAATAAATTTTATTGAATTATATACATATTAAAAAAGAACATACAAAACAGATCAGTGTATTGTCAGTTTGTGAATACAATTGTAGAATGTCTGTTATAAGACAGTACAACATATAATCCCTCCCCTCCCCCCTCCCCTGCTGCCTTTGTGTAGCTTGTCTTGTTGTTAGTTCACGGATAGCGAAATTCTACATTTATATATACATAGATTATGCACATATATACATATATATACCTATATAGCGATAACAATAATAGTATAGGTAAAAAGAATTTGTCAACAAATAAATAAAGTGTTATCTATTTTTAGTTTGCTTTTGTATTATCTTTCATTTTTTAATTTTAACCTTATGTACATCAATTCTTTTTTCAGTAGTTAACCCAGTTATAAAAGTTTTTCCATGTGTCTAAAGGTGGTAGTTTTTTATCGTTTTTCAGTTTTTGTGTTAGTGTATCATATTCTGCACAATCAAACATTTTTTTTGATCATATCTCTTTCTGTTGGTGGTTCTTCTTTCTTCCAATTTTGTGCTATAGTGATCCTGCTTGCCGTAATTAAGTGTTGTATTACATGGTATTCTTCTTTTTTGATTCTCCTATCTAGGGCAAAACATTCTTATTAGCGTTCATTGCAAAGTCAAAACCAGAAGCACACGCAGGTAACCGATTCAGCTGAATTCAATAACTTCTTTGTATACAAGAATATAGGTGAAGTAAATTTTACAACACCAATATAGATTCTTCTTCAAGCAGTTACCGGTAGCAGAGAACAGTCATTTTTGCCTTCTGCTGCTGCTCAAGAGACCCATGGACAATTGGTGGGTCACTGTGTGACACAGAATGCTGGACTCGATGGGCTTTGGCCTGATTCAGCACGGCTCTACTTATGTTCTTAGGTTCTTCTTCTTTTGTCCTCAGTCGTTCACAGCATTGGGCTCTTCTCCAGCGAGTCCTTCCTTCTCATTAGGCGGCCAAAGCATTCGAGTTTCATCTTCAGGATCTGACCTTCTAAAGAACAGTCAGGGTTGGTCTCTAGGACTTACCGGTTGGATCACCTTGCAGTCCAAAGTACTCGCAGGAGTCTTCTCCAGCCCTTATTCCCCTGAGCTACCATCTATTCAACTGGGAAGAATTTTTATTAGCCTAAAAGTGATAAAAGCATTCACAAGTTCTTTGGATCAGGCCACTGTTTTCTCAGATATCTTCTCAACAATGTAATGTTGTTGCCAAGAGAGCGCAAAAGGACTTGCAGTCTTCAGTTGGCAAAGTTTATAAGGCGAAAATAGTTTGGAAGAAGAGGCAAAAGAATCTTAAACCCCGGGTTTGTATCTCGAAAAGTTTGTATGACGAGGGGTTTGTAAGACGAGGTATCACTGTATTTTCTTTTGCTGTGGTGGTTCTTTTTTTCCTTTTCTATGGCTGTTTGTTTGTATTCTTTGCAAATCTTTAAAAAATGTCAATAAAAAAACATTTTAAAAAATAAAATAAAAGTCAGCAGCCGTGTAATTGCACTGGGCATTAATTATTTCAAACATTATCACATGATTTCCGCTTACCATTTCATCCAGCCAAGATGGAGTTGACGTGACTGTCTCATTGACTAACGAACTATTCACTGTAAGAAAGAAAGAAAATAATGAGAAGCTGCAATTAACACGAATCCCTCCCACCTCCCGAAAATTAAAATACAGCTAAGCCTTATAATCCTCTTATGCTAATCAGTAATCAGTAGCATCAATAACGATCCCGCGTTATATACAGGGGGAAAAAGAAGTTATTATTCCATCGCTTGTGCTTCTTAGCGTTCGCCCGTGGGAAAAATAAAGGAAAAAAAGATACAAGACTAATTGCCTCAAATTATGTTGATGCCTAGATGACAATGAGGTTACAATACTTCCCAGTGTAAATTCGTCATTAGAATTCTTACATCCCCAAGCAAGATGCTTTAAAAAAAAAAAATCTACACTGAAAAGCTGAACTGTTCAATGTTATGTCATGTTATCCTTTTCTCCTTTTACATGGTCAAATGGTGTGAACAAATGGCTGGGCCCTCCAATTAAGGAAATGGGGTGGCCTTTCTTTTGTCTGGGTTCAAAACGGAGAGCTTTCAGAAAAGATCAAACTGTAACTGCAGCGTGCATTATAGAGAGAAGACAAAAACACTTGTTCGGAATGTTTCACTGTTAATTCCAATCGTTGGAAAACCTAACCTTCCATCTTAGGTGAGATTATGATAAATGATAAGAAAGAAAAACAAGATGAGAAGGGATGGGACAAGGCAGGGCAGGAGGAATGGGAAAAAGAAGAAAGGGGGAAAGGGAGGGGAGGGAGGGAGGAAGGAAAAGAGAGAGAGAGAGAGAAAGAAAGAAAGAAGGAAGGAAGGAAGGAAGGGGAAGGAAGGAAGGGAAAGGAAGGAAGAAAGGAAGAAAGAAGAAGGAAGGAAGGAAGGGGAAGGAAGGAAGAGAAAGAAAGAAAGAAGGAAGGAAGGAAGGAAGGAAGGAAAAGGAAGGAAGGCAGGAAGGCAGGAAGAAGGAAGGGAAATGAAGGAAGAAGGAAGGGAAAGGAAGGAAGGAAGGAAGGCAGGAAGGAAGAAGGAAGGGAAAGGAAGAAAGAAAGAAAGAAACTGTCTCCCTCCCTCCTGCACACACACCTTTGCACCAGTGTTAAACTTTCCACCAGTTTCCCATCTTCACCAAATCATAAAACCATGAAATTCAAGTCAAATCCACTCTAAACACCTTGGTTTGATTTATTTGTTTTTTAAAATTATCTTTATTATCTATCAAATTTTAAAAATCACAATAAATCTTTAGGCAATTTTACATCGTATTCACATTGATTTCATATTAGTACAATACATTATTTACAGTGTTTTCAATATTCTATGTCCTTATTTCCTTTTACTTTTTTTCATTTTCTATCATCAATCCATTGATACCAATTTTCCAATACAGTAATACCTCGTCTTACGAACCTAATTGGTTCCGGAAGGAGGTTCGTAAGGCGAAAAGTTCGTAACACGAAACAATGTTTCCCATAGGAAACAATGTAAAAGCGATTAATGCGTGCAAGGGGGAAAAGAAATCGCAAAATGGCGCTCCGCTGGGTGCCGCCACCTGGCTGTCACCTTTTAAAGCAGCCTGGGGGGCTTCTCGGCGTTCTCCTGAACGCCGAACCCGGAAGTTCGGCAAAAGTTCGAGTTCGAGTTCCAGAGGCCACCAAGAAGCACCCAGCTGTTTCAGAAGGTTACAGCTGGATGGCGCCGCCCGGCAGAGCACCGTTTTTGCGATCAGCAGTGGCGTTTTCGGCCGATCTGGAGGCTGAAATGGAGGTGGGGAATCCCAATAGGGAATTCCATGGGTGGAGCTTTGACGTCACGAAGATGTCCTTCCTGGTCGGCCGAAACGTGGCCTCACTGGAGGTTTTCAAGAAAAAAATTGGACAGGATAAGTGTAAAAGTTCCTGTCTTGACGGGTTGAATTTGAAGACTTCCAAGGTCCTTTCCTGTCCTCTCATTCTATCTCTCAAATGGCCATGTATCTCTGCTTGGTAGAACTTTTAAGACTTCCATTAAATTTTTACCGAGGCCTTGTTCATTTTATATTCCTTCTTTATTATATACAGCATGCTTGTAAAGTTGCAAGGTACTCTAGGGCAACAATTTCATTTAATGATTGACTGACTGAATGATTAAACAGCTTCATTTTTTAAATTAAATCCTTAATGAGTAAAATAGTAAAACCACTGAATACTGGGGGAAGAAGAGGCTATAAAGTCAGGGCCAAGAATCTAAATTAAAATGTTCCCAGCAGGTGGCGGTCAGTTGAATACACCCAGCATAGGGGGGATCACCTCTGTGGAACTGGTTTCAATGATATGTTTCAGAATACCAGAAGGTCATTAGAGAGGACTTCAAAGCTGTCCCAGATTCTTCTACTGGAGTAAACGAGACCAAGACTTCACAAATAATTCCAACAGGGAATAGGGACATTGGTAAAGTGTATTTGTGGTGTTTTTCTTAGGATTAAGAGTCTTCGGAAGGGGGCAGCATACAAATCTAATAAATTATTATTATTATTATTATTATTATTATTATTATTATTATTATTATTATTATTATTATGTCAGTACAACACAGCAAATGAGATCACTATGCTGGATTTTGTATTTCATCACCAGCCGGGCGCTTCCCAGGCACCTAGGACTGCGTGATGTAGCGGCGAATTATGTTTGCCGATCCCAGTAAAGCGGCCTTTTGCAATTGACAGATGGAGATTTTGTCAATTCCAATGGTTTTCAAATGTCCGCTGAGATCCTTTGGTACTGCGCCCAGTGTGCCAAGCACCACTGGGACCACTTTCACTGGCTTATGCCAGAGTCGTTGCAGCTCGATTTTCAGATCTTCGTATTTAACTAATTTCTCTAGCTGCTTCTCCTCAATTCTGCTGTCTCCTGGGATTGCGAGGTCGATGATCCATACTTTCTTTTTCTCCACGATCACAATGTCTGGTGTGTTATGCTTCAGAATTCAGTCAGTCGGAAGTCGGAAGTCCCACAGTAGTTTTGCTTGCTCATTTTCGACCACTTTTTCGGGCTTATGATCCCACCAGTTCTTTGCCACTGGTAAATGGTAGTTCCGGCACAGGTTCCAGTGGATCATCTGTGCCATAGCATCATGTCTATGCTTGTAGTCAGTCTGTGCGATCTTTTTGCAGCAGCTGAGTATGTCATTGATTGTTTCATCTGTTTCTTTACAGACTCTGCAATTATTATTATTATTATTATTATTATTATTATTATTATTATTATTATAATAATAATATTTGGGAGTGCTTTTGACATATGGCTAGACCTTGACTGAAAATTTATGTTGCTACGTGAGGCATTTGTCAAGTGAGCCGACTTTTCATGCCACACTTGTTAAAGCGAATCACGGCAGTTGTACAGTTAGTTGCAAAGTCATGTCCGATCCATGCGACCCCATGGATATTTATTTTATTTATTTATTTATTAAATTTGTATGCCGCCCCTCTCTGTAGACTCGGGGCAGCTCACAGCAGTGATAGAAACAATGTACAATACAAATCTAATAATACGAAGTTAAAAACCCATAATTTAAAAAACATGCACACAACACACCATACATAAATTATATAGGCCTGGGGAAGATATTTAAATTCCCCCATGCCTGAAGGCAGAGGTGGGTTTTGAGAAGTTTACGAAAGGCAAGGAGGGTGGGAGCAATTCTGATCTCTGGGGGGAGTTGGTTCCAGAGGGTCGGGGCCACCACAGAGAAGGCTCTTCCCCCGGGACCCGCCAGACGGCATTGTTTAGTCGACGGGACCCGGAGAAGACCCACTCTGTGGGACCTAACTGGTCGCTGGGATTCGTGCGGCAGAAGGCGGTCCCAGAGATATTCTGGTCCGATGCCATGAAGGGCTTTATAGATCATAACCAACACTTTGACCGGAAACTGATCGGCAACCAATGCAGACTGCAGAGTGTTGGTGAAACATGGGCATACTTGGGAAAGCCCATGATTGCTCTCGCAGCTGCATTCTGCACAATCTGAAGTTTCCGAACACTTTTCAGAGGTAGCCCCATGTAGAGAGCATTACAGTAGTCGAGCCTCGAGGTGATGTGGGCATGAGTGACTGTGAGCAGTGAGTCCAGGTCCAGATAAGGCCGCAACTGGTGCACCAGGCGAACCTGGGCAAATGCCCCCCTCCCCACGATAATGTTCCTTCTAGCCTTCCTGTGCTCTGGAGTCCATTTAAGCTCACGCCGACTGCTTCAACCACCTCTTTCCTCTCGTCGCCTTCTTCTTTTGCCCTCAATCGTTCCCAGTGCTGTGTTCAAGGAGCCGCAATTGAAGTTCATTTATTTTCAAGTAACAGGTGATTCGTGCTAACATCTATGAGATAACTTTCCTATTTATACTACAACAAAATGGCGGCCAACCAATGGGACTCGGTTGTCAAGGCTTTCAACCAATAGGAACTTTAACTGCTCTCTCTTTCTCTCTGCTGCCCTCTACAGGCGCCTAGGATATTACACCCAGCATTAGGCTTTTCTCCAGTGAGTCCTTCCTTCTCGGTGCTGTGGTTAGCTCTGGCCCAGCTCCTGCCCCAAGGAATGTGGAGGTGGATGTGGGGGAAACATCAACATGTCATAGGCCTGTTTTATTGCCGACAGAGTCAGGCAGTGGAGTTTCCTCGGACGACGAAGAAGGTGGGGGTGACTTGGAAGAGGGGGGCTTGGCACACAGCCCAGGAAGCCAATCTCCATTATCTTTGGTCGATTCGGATGAGGAAGTGTTAAATCCACGCATGCGCAGAGTTATGCATTGAAGAGACCAATTGAGGAAATATTACAGGAGATAAGAGAGGCTACCTGTGTTTGGGTGGGGCTCCAGGAATTAGAGCTGCTGATATAAATAGCAGCGTGCTGGCTTGGCCATTGTGGAAGATTGTCTGATCGTTGTTCTTCAGGACCGTGCCTTGCTGTTTCCAGACTTTGTTTGTTGATTTTTCACGACTTTGAAACCAAAGCAGAGCAAAGTGTGTGTGTTTCACTTTGTGGACGAAGGAGGGCTGTGATGTTTCTTCACAGCTGCTAGCTAAGTACTTAAGGACTGATTAAGGGGATTGTACAGCCTACCGGGTTGTTTTGGGATGAGTGCTCTTTGCAATACAAAAAGGGTGCTTTGTTTCTTTTGAATTTTGTGATAAAGAACATTGTTTTTGAACTTTCAAGTGTGTGTGTGTGTCTGAAATTTGTATGCTTGCATTTTCGGCAGAACACTCATTAGGTGGCCAAACTATTTGAGTTTCATCTTCGGGATCTGGCCTTCTAAAGAGCAATCAGGGTTGATCTCTTTTAGGACTAACCGGATGGATCACCTTGCAGTCCAAGGGACTCGTAGAAGTCTTCTCCAGCACCATAGTTCCAAGGCCTCGATTCTTTGCTACTCAGCTTTTCTTATGGTCCAGCTTTCACAGCTCTACTGGGGAAACCACAGCTTTGACTATATGCACTTTGGTTGGCAGGGTGATATCTCTGCTTTTTAGTATTCTGTCTAGAATTGCCATGGCTTTTCTCCCCAGGAGAATTTAATTTCTTGGCTGGAGTCCCCATCTGTGGTGATCTCGGAGCTCAGGAAAATGAAATCTGTCACTCCCTCTATTTCTTCCTCATCTATCATATGCATCTAGCAAAGGTCAACTCAGGCAAACTCAAGTAGGGTTCAGAACAGGACACAAGCTCATCTTCCTTTTTGGCAAGAGATTAGTTTCCTTCTTTCTTTCTTTTTTTTGCCAAGTCTGACTCACCTCAACAGCAGTTATCAGATCACCTGTGCAACGTTATTTAAATTTTGTTTTTTTGTATTCCTATTTTTTAATTAACCATGAGATTCATTCTAACACTGAGAAGATGACTTTTGTGTCAACTTCACTTGTGGATTTTAAAAAAAAATCGATATTTTTCAGTGTGCTGGTTGCAACTGGTGCACCCCGGATTTCAAGGACTTCAACTCCCACAATCCCCAGCCATCTATCTTTTCTTTCTGTTGTGGTTAGCTCTGGCCCAGCTCCTGCCCTAAGGACTGTGGATGTGGGGGAGACATCCACATGCTGCAGGCCTGTTTTGCCCCCGGTGGAATCTGATGATGAAGGCTCCTCTGACCAAGAAGACATGATTGACAGGGAGGAGGAGAGTGTGGCAGACAGCTCAGAAGGAGATCAATTATCTAGCTCCAAGAGTTAACAAGAGTTAATGATACAGCCACGCATGCGGAGAGAGATGCATAGGCAACAACAACTGAGAGATTATTATCAAAGAAAATGAGGCCACCTGTGGTTGGGTGGGGCTGTGGTCATTAGTGAGGCTGCTATAAATAGCAGCCTGTGGGTTTGGCCATTGTGGAGGACTATCTGATCATTGTGTTTCGTGACTGCTTTACTGACTTTGACCTTTTGTGTGCTGATTTTTCCCCGCTTTGAAACTAAACCAGAGCAAAGTGTGTTTCACTTTGTGAAAGAAGAAGGACTGTGAATTGCCTCACAGCTGCAAGCTAAGTATCACAGGACTGATAAGGGACTTGTACAAATTACCAGTTTGTTTGGAGACGAGTGCTCTTGGCTATAGCAAAAGAGGGCTTAGCCTTAAGTTAAGTGAATTTTCATTATAAAGAACATTGTTTTGAATTTTCAAACATGTGTGTGTCTGAAATTTGTACCTGTGAATTTTTGGGAGGAGTCTACCCGAGAGCCCGACAGAACACGTTCTCAACAGAGACCTATATCACAACGTATTCATCCAACCACTGCCTCTGAGTTATAGTACAGTGGTACCTCTACCTAAGAACGCCTCTTCTTAAGAACTTTTTAAGATAAGAACCAGGTGTTCAAAGATTTTTTTGCCTCTTCTTAAGAACCATTGTCTACTTAAGAACCCGAGCCAAGAAAAATTTCCCAGGAAATTTGGGAGCGGCACGAAGGCCCAGCCAGTTTCCTGCCATTCCCCCTGAGTTTCTCTCTCTCTAGCGCAGTGTATGGGAGGCGCATGCTCCTCCTCGCTGCCTCAGAGTCTCTCTTATTTTTTTTAAAGCCTTAAAGTTTTGGATTTTTTTGATTCCCCTCCCCTCCCCTTCTTCCTTCAGCAGTGACTGTCCTCCTCCTCTTCTTCCTCCTCCTCCCTCCCCCCCAATTCCGAGCTTTTATTTCTTCCCTAATGAGTTTGCACGCATTATTTGCTTTTACATTGATTCCCATGGGAAAAATTGCTTCTACTTACAAACTTTTCTACTTAAGAACCTGGTCACGGAAAGAATTAAGTTCTTAAGTAGAGTTACGACTGTATATCAATCTTAAATCTCTACCATGGGTCATTAGACATCAATTTACTTGCAAGAGGTCCATAACTTATTTTAGAGAGATAATTCCTGGCCAAAGGAATGAAGCTTTAACATCACCGTAGTGTTTGGTGCCAAAACTTTAGATCGTGCAGAATGCAGCTGCGAGAGCAATCATGGGCTTCCCCAAATATGCCCATGTTACTCCAACACTCCGCAGTCTGCATTGGTTGCCGATCAGTTTCCGGTCACAATTCAAAGTGTTGGTTATGACCTATAAAGCCCTTCATGGCACCGGACCAGATTATCTCCGGGACCGCCTTCTGCTGCACAAATCCCAGCAACCAGTTAGATCCCACAGTGGGTCTTCTCCGGGTCCTGTCAACCAAACAATGTCACTTGGCAGGACCCAGAGGAAGAGCCTTCTCTGTGGCGGCCCCGGCCCTCTGGAACCAACTCCCCTCAGAGATTAGAATTGCCCCCACCCTCCTTGCCTTTCAAAAGCTGCTTAAAACCCACCTCTGCCGCCAGGCATGGGGGAACTGAGATACACTTCCCCATAGGCCTTTACAATTTTATGCATGGTATGTCTATATGTATGATTGGTTTTTATATCATGGGTTTTTAACTGTTTTTAGTATTGGATTTTGTTATATGCTGTTTTATTGCTGTTGTTACCCGCCCCGAGTCTGCGGAGAGGGGCGGCATACAAATCCAATCAATCAATCAATCAATCAATCAATCAATAAATAAATACATTTAAAAAATGTACCGGCCACTCCTGAAAGAGACTAGATTTCAAAAGGAAACATTTTGCCCGTTTAAATAGGAATAACAATTAAATGGGAATAACAATCCACAGAAAATGGTAGGGAAAGGGTGAATGGTTATCTTAAGCTGTTACACTTCTTCCCCAAAAAAGTAAAAGAAGATTGAAAATACTAATCTGTAGAGTTTTGGGTGGTCTCTGAGCTAGGTTATTTGCTTGCAAATGCTTTATGATCCAACTAACATCAACAGTGTGAAGGTGGCGTTGATCCTGCCCACTTTAGGAATAATCTAGAACCTGGGGAATTCCGGTAGCTGAAACCCAGACATGTTAGGAGTTGTCAAGATTGAGACAGGCTGTTTTCCACCCTTACCTGGACCCGGCGGTGCGCAGATACAGGAATAAAGCGTAATGTCGTTCACTTTGAAATGGGAATTGATGGGGTAATAATCGGCGAGTTTGATCATCTTCTTGAAGGCATCGTAGATGAAGATGAAGCTGATCAGAGACGAGAAGCCTTCTTCTGTGAACCGGGTGAAGTACTGAACTAAGAAGCTAGCATCGGTAGCCACCAAGATGAGACACAGGAAGGCCGACCACAAGCCGATCCAGAGACGGAACTCCAGATAATCAAAGCCATTGTCTCTGCGAAGGAAGAAGTCAAAGTGAGATTGAAAAAATAAAGGAAATAAGAGGGGAATGGCATTTGCCTATTTAAGCACTGTACACCAAGACAACTAGACACAAGAACTTTTTTTTTTGCAAATGCCATCACTCTGCTAAACAAATAATTCCCTCAACACTGTCATAGAAACATAGAAACATAGAAGACTGACGGCAGAAAAAGACCTCATGGTCCATCTAGTCTGCCCTTATACTATTTCCTGTATTTTATCTTACAATGGATATATGTTTATCCCAGGCATGTTTAAATTCAGTTACTGTGGATTTATCTACCACATCTGCTGGAAGTTTGTTCCAAGGATCTACTACTGTTTCAGTGAAATAATATTTTCTCATGTTGCTTTTGATCTTTCCCCCAACTAACTTCAGATTGTGTCCCCTTGTTCTTGTGTTCACTTTCCTATTAA
Source organism: Erythrolamprus reginae (assembly GCF_031021105.1). NCBI lineage: Eukaryota > Metazoa > Chordata > Lepidosauria > Squamata > Dipsadidae > Erythrolamprus > Erythrolamprus reginae. The sequence continues at coordinate 6,355,000 of NC_091956.1, forward strand.
AAACACTTCCCTCCTGGACCTTATTTAACCCTTTAACATATTTAAATGTTTCGATCATGTCCCTCCTTTTCCTTCTGTCCTCCAGACTAGACAGATGGAGTTCATGAAGTCTTTCCTGATACGTTTTATGCTTAAGACCTTCCACCATTTTTGTAGCCCATCTTTGGACCTGTTCAATTTTGTCAATATCTTTTTGTAGGTGAGGTCTGTCAAACTATTTACTAAGTCTGCACTACTATTAGTAGTTTTTTCTTATCATTCCTATCACCCATCTCCTCCCACTTATGACTGTATGACTGTAACGTGTTGCTTGTATCCTTAAGATTTACTAAGTCTGCACTACTATTACTACTAGTTTTTTCTCATCATTCCTATCACCCTTTTCCTCCCGCTTATGACTGTATGACTGTAACGAGTTGTTTGTGTCCTTAAGATTTTTATTAATATTGTTTCTTCATTGCTTATTAGACCCCTATGACAATCATTAAGTGCTGTACCTCATGATTCTTGACAAATCTGTATTTTCTTTTATGTTCACTGAGAGCATATGCACCAAGACAAATTCCTTGTGTGGCCAATAAAATAATTCTAATTCTAAATGGTATACAGGCAGTCCCTGACTTACAACCTTTCGTTTAGTGACCAAGAACAGGCTCCAGCTGTTCGTCTGCCTCACTGATGTCTGACTCCGAAGGCAGCTGATAACTGTCAGACAGCCCTGATCCCGTCTCTGCCTTGGATTTAGAGCACTCGTCAGAGCCTTCCCCAGACTCCAGGATTGGCTCATGTTCCTCTCCAATCTTCTCACTGTCCGAATCTGCTGCCAGCTATGCTGACCACTGGCAGGCCACACCATCATTTGCCTCTTGGGGGGGAAAAAGCACCTTTAGGATAAAAATGAACCAGTTGCCAAGCATCTGAATTTTTATCAGATGACCATGGGCAACAATGGTGTGAAAAATGGTGATAAGTCAAATTTGATTGCTGGCAGCGGATTCGGACAGTGAGGAGGTTGCGGAGGAACACAGGCCAGTCCTGGAGTCTGAGGAATGCTCTGACGAGGGCTCTACATCCGAGGCAGAGATGGGGCCAGGGCTGTCTGATAGTTATCAGCTGCCTTTGGAGTCAGATATCAGTGAGGCAGACAAATGGCTGGAGCCTGTTCCCCATGTGCACCTGTGAAGAGTGGCCAGACGAAGGGAACAGCTGAGGAACAAGGGTCGACTTGGGAGTAAGGCCACAGGTGGACAATGAACAGCCTCTCCCATAGGGAATAAAAGAGGAGCGAAAGGAGAGGGGTGACTTCTTGCCAAGTAATTGCTGCTACAGCGGGCGGCGTTTGGAAGGTGTTGGCCTGGCAACTCTCCAACCCTGATAAAAGTTTGTAGTTGTGAAATCTCATTAAAGACAATTTTGCCAGGACTTTGGTGGAGAGGAATTCCCTTTAACCTAAATAAAAGAGGTTTTTTCAGGGCAAAGAGCCTGCTTCGTGGTTTAGGGAACAAGTGGACTGTCTTTATTTTCCCTTGAAGACGTTTTAAAAAAATAATAATGAAGAAAGTCTAGTTGCCGCTTGAAAAAAGCACCTTTGGGACAACCTAAAAGAGCCGGGGTGGTGCAGTGGTTAGAGCACAGCGCTGCAAGCTACTTCAGCTAACAGCTAGCTGTAGTTCACCAGTTCAAATCTCACCACCCTCTCAAGGTTGACTTAGCCTTCCATCCTGCCGAGGTGGGTAAAATGAGGACCCAAATTGTTGGGGGCAATATGCCGATTCTCTAAACCACTTAGACAGGGCTGTAAAAGCACTATGAAGCGGTATATAAGTCTAAATGCTATTAAACCATGACCTGGATGATTGAGAATCTCCATAGACCAGTGATGGCACATGGAGTCATATTTTCTGGCATCCGAACCGTTGCCCTAGCTCAACTCCAAAGTGCATGTGTGTGTTGGCCAGCTGATTTTTGACTTGCACAGAGGCTCTGGGAGGGCATTGGCTTCCAGAGAGCCTCTGGGGGGATGGGAGATGGCGTTTTTACCCTCCTCCAGCTCCAGGGAAGCCTTTGGAGCCTGGGGAGGGCAAAACAGGAGCCTACTGGGCCCACCAGAAGTTGGGAAACAGGCCATTTCTGACCTCCAGAAGGCTTCCAGGGGGCGGGGAAAGCTGTTTTCGCCCTCCCAAGACATTGAATTATGGGTGTGGGCACTCACACATGGCCAATAGCACATGCCCATGCCCAGTCAGCAGTGGGATTAGGAGGTTCTCCAAATTGCACAGACTCTTTGCCAAAGGTTCTCCTGAACCCCCCCAGTAGCCCACCCCTGCCCTCTTCCTTTCAGACTTACTTGCTAAAGTTAAATAAAAGTCGTTCGAAGACCAAAACCGGTCCCGTACTGCTCAAAATAGTAAGTGGCTGGCCGGCAAATAGACAAAAAACGGCTCCTGCAACGGCTGTGCCCAGGAAGCTTTCCAATACACCCTAGAACGCAAAAAAGAACAAGCAAATACATCCATATCATTAAATTCATTCCCATGCCAGTCAGCATCAGAGAACGGACAATTCTGGACGAAACAAAACACACTTTTTCCATTCCTGGAAAGCACAATCTGTACGGTTATAAGGTCCTCGGTTGTGACACTGCAGTTTAGAGCAGGGGTGTCAAACCTCAAGGCCCAGAGACCAGAACTGGCCCGCGGAGTGCTTAGATCTTGCTTGCAGGGCCACCCTGGAATAAACAGTGAAGGACCGGCCCGTGGTGCCTCTGCCAGTAAAAATGGAGCTCGGGAGGCTGGGAGAGCCTCCCGCAACTCTTTGCCAGCGAAAACAAAGCTCATCACCTCGAGGTTCGATTACTGCAACGCTCTCTACATGGGGCTACCTTTGAAAAGGGTTCGGAAACTTCAGATCGTGCAGAACGCAGCCGCGAGAGCCATCGTGGGGCTTCCAAGATTTGCCCACATTTCTTCAACACTCCGTGGTTTGCATTGGCTGCCGATCAGTTTCCGGTCACAATTCAAAGTGTTGGTCATGACCTTTAAAGCCCTACATGGCATTGGACCAGATTACCTCCGGAACCACCTGCTACCGCATGAATCCCAGTGACCGATAAGGTCCCACAGAGTTGGCCTTCTCCGGGTCCCGTCGACTAAACAATGTCGTTTGGCGGGCCCCAGGGGAAGAGCCTTCTCTGTGGCGGCCCCGGCCCTCTGGAACCAACTCCCCCCTGAGATTAGAACTGCCCCCATCCTCCCTGTCTTTCAAGACTTACTTATACCACCAGGCATGGGGGAGTTCAGATACTCCTTCCCCCATGGCCACTACAAGTTATGCATGGTATGTTTGTGTGTATGTTTGGTTTTATAATAAGGGTTTTTAGTTGTTTTATTAATTGGATTGTCACATGTTGTTTTTTATCGTTGTTGTTAGGCGCCCTGAGTCTACGGAGAGGGGCGGCATACAAATCCAATAAAAATAGAAAAATAGAAAATAGGCCATCACAGCCTTCAGAGTTTCATTTTCATTGGCAGAGTGCTCGGGCCACATGGGTGGGTTCCATCCAGAACACTAAATTGGGCTTCCCGTGGCAGCTCATGGGTGGAAGACTACCTATATTCTTCACAGTGACGTCCAAATTTTGGGAATAGGTTTGCCCCGTGAAATTTAACTTATTAATAGGATGCCAGTCAAAAACAAAAGAACGCCCCATCTCCTTTAACGAATGAATGGTTATTATTATTTATTATTATTATTTATTAGATTTGTATGCCGCCCCTCTCCGAAGACTCAGAGCGGCTTTCCTTTCCTTCCTAAAAGCTGCTGTTTTTATCCTTTTCCTTCCTATTTATATCTTTGCAGTTATTTTAGACTTTTATGATTCATATTTATTGTGTTTATTCAGTAGCCTCTGGGGTGTTTACATCAAAACACAGCACTGGACTCTGTCTATAAATAAACAGATAAATCGAGCACTCGGTTTAAACCGTTATAACATATTCCCTACCCAGAAAGAAGCCGGGTTTCTTGGAAGCACTAAACCTTGATTCAAGCCACCCCCGCCAGCCAAAACTACTTGTTATCACTAGCAAATATCTTCTCCATCCTCATACACCAAAACAGTGGACAAGCAATACCAATGGTCAGTTTAACCACATAAAGTGGTGAGTTCTCTGTCGCTAGATGTCTTCAAAACAAGCTGGATGGTCATCTCTCAGAGATGCTATAGAAAATCCCGCCTGGACTAAATGACCTCCAAGATCTTTTCCAATGCTGAAGGCAGGGTAAGAAGCAATGGATGGAAACTAATCCAGAGATTCAAATAGAACTAAGAAGGAATTTCCTGGCAGAACAATTAACCAGTGGAACAACTTGCCTCCAGAACAGTGAAGAGCTGCAAAAAATTACTACCACACTGTGGGTGTGGCTTGTTTTGTGGGTGTGGCTTGTTGGCCATGTGACCAGGTGGGAGTGGCTTGATGATGTGACTGGGGGTTGGCTTAAAGGTCATGTGACTGGCTTAAAGGTAGACAACTTGACCTCACGCACCTCAAGGGTTTGGGTTAAGGATAGGATGCCTGGCCTCTCCTTGCCTCCCTTTCTATTTACTATTACTATTACTATTACTATTAAACATCCAAAATATACTATTTCATTCAATGTATATATGCTTAAGTTTAAATTTAATTGGATTTGTACGCCGCCCCTCTCCGAGGACTCAGGGTGGCTCACAACATAAAGAGACAGTAAAACAATCCAATTAATATACATAAAAACAATCCTTAAAAATTCTAATTTTAAAAACTTCCTTTAACATTCATTCAACAAATCATACTAAAAAAAAACATTCGTTGGTCAGGGGAAAGATCTAATAATCCCCCGCCTGGTGACAAAGATGAGTTTTTAAACTCTTTCGGAAGGCAAGGAGGGGAGCCAGGGCCCCCACAGAGAAGGCTCTCTTCCGAGGCCCTGCCAAACAACATTGTCTGGTTGATGGGACCTGGAGAAGGCCGACTCTGTGGGACCTGACTGGTCACTGAGATTCATGTCACCTGTTACAGGATAACAGATAACTCTGTTCTGTTATCCTGTTAATTCCATGATCCTATGTCAGGTAAGGACAAGCGAGAGAAAGGACAAAGGATCTGGGTTTGGCCAATTACTTTATTTGGGGTTTCTGAATTAATCTCCAGGCTTTGCACAGGCTGGGGTTTCCTAACACACATTAGACTGGTCAGAAAACAGCTTGTTTCATGAATTGTTTCCTGACCTGATCAAATGTGACATGGCAATTTAGTCAGAGAGTTTAGGGAGAAGGAGAGAAAAAGGGAAAGAAATAACACTTCAATAGGGTGGAGAGCAATTGGGTGATGGAAAACCCAGAAGACAAATTTGAAGCTGTTGGGAAGAATCTTGTCCCGGTTTGACAAGACACTGACAGGAAAAGAAGAGGAGAAAAGGAACTTCAGCGCTAGATCTTCTGACCATCTGTGGTTGGTTGAACTCCAAATTTACCATATTTTTCGGAGTATAAGATGCACCTTTTTCCTCCCTAAAAGACACTGGAAATATGGGTGCATCTTATATTCTTAATGTAGCTTTTTTCGAAGCTTTTTTCCAGCCCTAACTAGCTTACAGCTTGCAAGCTCTTTCATTGTTACTCTCTGCAAAGAATGTTTTCCAAGCCCTAAGTCTTTGCAGGGTTTTTTAATTATTGCTCTACTTGCTCCAAATGTTTCTTTCCAGACCTAACGAGGTAGTAACGATGTTCTCAGCTCTTACTGGCTTGCAAGCTCTTTCATTGTTACTCTCTGCAAAGAATGTTTTCCAAGCCCTAAGTCTTTGCAGGCTTTTTTTTTCATTGTTTTACTTGCTCCAAATGTTTCTTTCCCGACCTAATGAGGTAGTAACGATGTTCTCAGCTCTTACTGGTTTGCAAGCTCTTTCATTGTTACTCTCTGAGAAGAATGTTTCCCAAGCCCTAAGTCTTTGCAGGGTTTTTTAATTATTGCTCTACTTGCTTCAAATGTTTCTTTCCAGACCTAACGAGGTAGTGACGATGTTCTCAGCTCTTACAGCTTGCGAGCTCTTTCATTGTTACTCTCGGCGAAGAATGTTTTCCAAGCCCTAAGTCTTTGCAGGGTTTTTTTTTTCATTGCTTTACTTGCTCCAAATGTTTCTTTCCAGACCTAATGAGGTAGTGACCATGTTCTCAGCTCTTACAGCTTGCAAGCTCTTTCATTGTTACTCTCTGAGAAGAATGTTTCCCAAGCCCTAAGTCTTTGCAGGGTTTTTAAATTATTGCTCTACTTGCTCCAAATGTTTCTTTCCAGACCTAACGAGGTAGTAACGATGTTCTCAGCTCTTAATGGCTTGCAAGCTCTTTCATTGTTACTCTCTGCGAAGAATGTTTTCCAAGCCCTAAGTCTTTGCAGGGTTTTTAAATTATTGCTCTACTTGCTCCAAATGTTTCTTTCCAGACCTAACAAGGTAGTGAGGATGTTCTCAGCTCTTACTGGCTTGCAAGCTCTTTCATTGTTACTCTCTGCGAAGAATGTTTTCCAAGCCCTAAGTCTTTGCAGGGTTTTTTTTTCATTGTTTTACTTGCTCCAAATGTTTCTTTCCATACCTAACGAAGTAGTGACGATGTTCTCAGCTCTTACTGGCTTGCAAGCTCTTTCATTGTTACTCTCTGTGAAGAATGTTTTCCAAGCCCTAAGTCTTTGCAGGTTTTTTTAATTGCTCTACTTGCTGCAAATTTTTCTTTCCAGACCTAACAAGATGCTAATGATGTTCTTACCCGTTTGCAAGCTCTTTCATTGTTACTCTCTCCGAATAAGGTTTTTTTTAAGCCCTTACCAGGGGATAAATTAATGTGCTGAAGCTAACCAGATTAAGGACGCTAGTCAGAGGAGTATCTGGTAGGCAGATTCTTCCCTCTATTATCCTCCCCAAAAACTAAGGTGCGTCTTATACACTGAAAAATGTGGTAGGTCTTTGAACCAGCAGAGAAACTGATCCTTGTTGAAAGAAAGATTTATTCCACAACCACAAGTCTATTTTCCTTCTTGTAAAATATGAATGCTCTCTGGCCGTGATATTTGAACTCTAAAACATCATACTCTCAAGTTTATAACCTCTTGCAAAGGTAGATTTCCTTGCTGATATGTCTATCAATGTTTCATTTGCATTTATCACAAAGGTCTGTAAAAAGAAACTTGGTTTGCCTCAAAGATGAATAGAAATATTAGAAATTGTAGGAAATATATTTAAATTTTTCTTATTGTTATATATAGGTGTATTATTCTTTGTTTTTGTTTTTCTATTTTAGATTAAGGTTAGTCTTTCTTTTTAAATTCGATACAGTTTAGTTATTAGATATTTAATTTGCTATACAGGATGTTTTTATGTACTGTATACATATCATTATTATATCAAGTTATGAGTGTATTTACAGATATGATCGATTATGATGATATATATGTTTTCATTTATGTACGTTTTAAGGTGCAGAAAAATAAAAAACTTTATATCAAAAGGACCCAGGCCAAAATTGCTCGAAAATATGAAAGAACAAAGAAGTAAGACCTTACAGATTCAGACATTCTGGGGAGAGGTAAATAAATCAGAGTATTTATTAAGTTTAAGGTTTCCATTTGGCAAACAAGTACTGGACAGGAAGATTGAGAGCAGTTTTTGATCAAGGTTTTTTTCCTCCATTTCCTGGTGTTCCCTTGAAGGGGATTAATTTTACTTTGGCTTTCTGAAAATACAGTATGAAACTATTTTTTTTTTTAAAAACTCCACTCGCTCTCCCACAGCCTCCAAGCTGCGAGAAATAAATCACTCTGTATGGTGACACTTTCTTTTGTGGTGGAAAAATCAGAATCCATTTAAATCTTCCGGTAGCATATTTCAGAACTTCATCTGAACCGCACTAAGCCTTGAACCTGTTCACAGTGCTGTGATTCAGTCCTAAGGCACATGAACTATTAAAAGAAGGCTTGTGGGAGAGAGTGGCCAAGCCAGGGGGAGGGGGTCAAACAGGAACTTAGTCTAGAATCCCTAAATGGGAACAAGAAAGCAAAGTCCAACCCCCTTATCTAGTCTCACCCAAGTACAATCAGAGGTGGTATTTGTTGGCTTTCCATGAGATTTATGGTTTTCAAGTGATCTTCTTCACTTCACCCAGCAGGGTGTCTTCATAGCAGAATTGTGCTACAATGTATAATGGGTACAATGGCTCCAATATAAAACTTATGTGTTTTATTTCTTATTTCTCACTGAATTAGTTTTATGTTTACACAAAATAACAACATGACAGAATTAACTATATTCCTCTCTACATCTGCTCTTTATGATGCAGATTCACCAATAGTCAGCATACAAAACCCAAGAATTCTATCTTCCAACTGTCAAAACACAAATACACAAATTATTTTATCTATCTATTTATCTATCTATCTATCTATCTATCTATCTATCCATCCATCCATTCATTCATTCATTTATTTGATTTGATTTGTATGCCACCCATCTCCGTAGACTTGGGGCGGCTCTCTCGAAACATTCTATTCCCTTTTTCCATGCTATATGCTAACAGTATTCCGCCGGATTGGACTGGTTTGGGCAAACTGGTAATAGCAAATTGTGTAGTTTAGTTGTTGTGGCCTATCGGCTGCTGGCCCCTCCAGGACCCGAATCAGAGGAGGAGGAGGCATGGGAATCAGAATTAACATTAAGGCAACCTTCAAAGTCCGAGGGGGAAGAGGGAATGGAGCTGTCAGAGACAGAGTTGTTTTACTCTCTCCCTGTTCCAGGGAAGTCTTTGGAGCCTGGGGGGGGGCGAAACACAAGCCTACTGGGCCCACCAGAAGTTGGGAAACAGGTCGTTTCCAGCCTCCAGAGGGCTTCTGGGGGCGGAGAAGCTATTTTCACCCTCTCCAGGCATTGAATTTGGGGATGGGCACTCACACATGTGCGATAGCACACGCGCACTCTTTCAGCACCCAAGGAAAAACCGGTTCGCCATCACTGGCCTAGGCCATCCGTCAGCCCTCAGATGGAGAGTGAACAGCCCCCAGGTCTGGAGGTGGCTGACAAGGAAGAGAAGAAACAACTGGGTCCAGTGCCTGATGCATGGATACACAGAAGGCAGAGAAGAGGAGAGCAGTGGAAATCTACAGGCCGGTCCCCTTGGGATAGAAGAGCCATCACTGCTAGCAAAGCCCCACCCTAGCTCTGGGGATAAAAGGCAGGGGGTGGAGATGAATATATGTGGCAGACAACTATTTATCTCCCCTGCCGGACAGACTTGTTACCTTGCAATGAGAGAGAAATTTTTTGCCGGGGCTGCTGGGGCACCTAATAAAGGAACCATTGACTTAATTTCAGAGGGTTTGTCGTGTTTGGGGAGCTGGGTCAGAACATCCCATTTCATTGTTTTCAAACTGCTTGGTTGGCAGGAGCTGGGACAAATTGATGGAAGCTCTTTCTTGTCATGTGTTTCAGGCTCTCGGGTTATGAACTGCTGAGCAGTGGACCATTCAATGGTCCTCTGACTCAGTGGCCTGACCACGTGATCCACCACAGCCCCTTGTAGGGGTGGGATGAGACTCCGGGCAAAGGTGCCTTGGCCGATTCGATCCTGTTGCGATCGGCTTCTTCAAAACGCGTGAACCCACCTGCATGTTTTCTGTCGCATCTCCCAGGAGGCCTCCAAAAGTGATGGCATTGGTTACCGTCCCCAGGTAAATGAAGAGAATAGTAGAGAGGGCTTGGATGTTGAAGGCATCGTAGAAGTCGCTGGCAAAGAAAGGGGCCTTCCTCTTAACGTCTTTGATTAAGCCCCCGAAAAATCTGAAAAGAAGAAGGAAAAGGAGAAGGAGAAGAAGAACAGGAGGAGGAGGAAGAGAAGAAGAAGAAGAGGGGGAGGAGAAAGAGAAGAAGAGGAGGAGGAGGAATAAGAAGAAGAGCAGGAGGAGGAGGAAGAGGAAGAGGAAGAAGAGGAGGAGGAGGGGAGGAGGAGGAGGAGGAAGAGGAGGAAGAGGAGGAGGAGGAGGAGGAGGAAGAAGAGGAAGAAGAAGAGGAGGAGAAAGAGAAGAAGAGGAGGAGGAGGAAGAGGAAGAAGAGGAGAGGAGGAGGAGAGGAGGAGGAGGAGGAGGAGGAGGAGGAGGAAGAAGAAGAAGAAGAAGAAGAAGAAGAAGAAGAAGAAGAAGAAGAAGAGTCAATGACATTAGTTCATGTGACAAAGAAGAGCTTGAAAACAGCATCCTAAAACATCATTCAAGGGCTTCCCCAAAGAAGGATGTGAGTTAAAACTAGATTTTTCTCAGTTATTTTATTGAGTAGCAAAGTCTTGAATTGGAAAGGATTCAAGAATGTTGCCTTTCCTTTAGTCTCAGGGGGGGGGACACTTTTTATGGTAACTCATCAGACTTAACCCACTTTTTTAGACATTGAAGTCTTCTTTTCTTCATGTGGTATTTTATACCAGGACGCTTCAAAATGTGTTATTAGATGTGACCGATTTTAACAACCTGTGGAAACCCACCTTTGTTCTGGGGAGGTCTGTTGTAATTTCCAAGTGGTGGCTAAGTAATTGGTTGGAGTGCCTGTGTAACCCACTAGAGAAGTTGTGAACTTTGGTCCCTTACTTGCCAGTTCGTTTCAATTCCTCGCAGTCCCCGTGTCCCCCTCCTCCGTTTCCTCCTTCGTGAGGGGTATCTCCATTCATCTGGACATTCTCGACGCCTGCGTACTGGTTTTTCCTGGACGGACAGAATGAGAACATGCACATTTATTGCCAACGTTGCACAGATGCACACACACCCTTAGCCTTCGGTAAACTTCAGAAATTAACATTTGGTCCAAATACAGTGGTACCTTTACCTATGAATGCTTCTATGTATGTATGTATGTATGTATGTATGTATGTATGTATGTATGTATGTATGTATGTATGTATGTATCTATCTATCTATCTATCTATCTATCTTTCTTTCTTTCTTTCTCTCTATGTATCTATGTATCTATCTATCTTTCTTTCTCTCTCTCTATCTATCTATTTATCTTCCTTCCTTTCTCTCTATCTATCTATCTATCTATCTATCTATGTATCTATCTATCTATCTTTCTTTCTCTATTTATCTATCTATCTATGTACCGTATCTATCTATATTTCTTTCTCTCTATGTATCTATCTATCTCACACAATCTATCTATCTATCTTTCTTTCTCTCTATGTATCTATCTATCTATCTTTCTCTCTATCTATCTATCTATCTATCTATCTATCTCTCTATCTCTCTCTCTATCTATCTATCTATCCTCTCTCACACAATCTAGCTATCTATCTTTCTTTCTTTCTTTTTGTCTCTCTATGTATCTATCTATCTATCTTTCTTTCTTTCTTTCTCTCTATGTATCTATCTATCTATCTTTCTATCTATCTTTCTTTCTTTTTTCTTTCTCTCTATGTATCTATCTTTCTCTCTATGTATCTATCTTTCTCTCTATCTTTCTCTCTATCTTTCTATCTTTCTATCTTTCTATCTTTCTCTTTCTATCTTTCTATCTTTCTATCTTTCTATCTTTCTATCTTTCTATCTTTCTATCTTTCTATCTATCTATCTATCTATCTATCTATCTATCTTTCTATCTATCTATCTATCTATCTATCTATCTATCTATCATACAGGATAGGACTCAATTACCTTTTGTCCGAAGATGGGAGAGATTTGGGGGGCTCTATCCTTATGGCAGGATCCCACTCCCCTGGAGGAAGCACAATTACTTCGTCCAGAAATTCATCAATCCCAGCGATCAGGTCCTGCCTGTCTTTGGCTTTGTAGGCTATGTCGTGAAATACCTATAAAGGGGTGAATGAAGAAGAGATCAGACACAGTAGGAAAAAGCCATCTAGACACATGCAACTATGTACATCATATTTATGTAACACCCTTCTATTTGTTCAGATACATCTTCCCTATAGATAAAGAATTATTTGTAACTCAAGGTTAAAATGAGAGGTGCCTGGTACTGTCTGAGCTTGGTTGTTTTCTTGAAGACATCTCATTACCTTACTAGGTAACATCATTAGTGTTAGGTAAGGAGTTTTGTTTTCAATGTATATTCCTGGCAGGGCAAGACACTAGAATATAAATTGAGACCAAACCCCATTCCTCACTGATGATGACACCAAATTGGCGTAATGAAATGTTTGCGAGAAAACAACCAAGCTCAGACAGAACCAAGGACCCTTCTTCAAGCCTCCAATGCCTACTCTAACCATTAATCTTCCAAGTTTAGAAAAATTGTGATTTTTCTATCACTTGATACATGAGTGTTTGAACTCAACATGGGCCTCCTGCTGTCTAAGGCCACATCCAATCCACCCAATCTCTTTTTTGGGGTCCCAAGGAACTCCCTTCAACTATACAGTGATACCTCATCTTACAAACGCCTCGTCATACAAACTTTTCGAGATACAAACCTGGGGTTTAAGATTTTTTTGCCTCTTCTTACAAACTATTTTCACCTTACAAACCCAACGCTGCCGCTGGGATGCCCCGCTTCCGGACTTCCGTTGCCAGTGAAGCATCCATTTTTGTGCTGCTGTGATTCCCCTGAGGCTCCCCTCCATGGGAAACCCCACCTCTGGACTTCCGTGTTTTTGTGATGCTGCAGGGGAATCCCAGCAGGGGAATCCCAGCAGCGCAAAAATAGGCGCTTCGCTGGCAACGGAAGTCCGGAGATGGGGTTTCTCATGGAGGGGAGCCTCAGGAAAATCCCAGCAGTGCAAAAACAGGCGCTTCGGCTGGCAAAAGGGGTGAATTTTGGTCTTGCACACATTAATCGCTTTTCCATTGATTCCTATGGAAAACATTGTTTCGTCTTACAAACTTTTCACCTTAAGAACCTCGTCCCAGAACCAATTCAGTTTGTAAGACAAGGTATCACTGTATCACCAAATTCCCTGCGTACATTTTCGAGAGTGTTTTGTAAGTGTGGGGGAAGGCAGACTTGTGGTGGCTCCAGAAAAAGGGAGCCTCCACTGACAAGGCATCCAGGAAAGAAATTTGCCTGCAGGGTGTTTCTCTCCCCTCCCCCCCAACAAAGTGATCATAATCAAAGTTCAAGGAAGAGATATTTGTTAAAATTCCCACCTGCCAAAGCTGATGTTGTAACTTCCCTGAGCTGGGAGTGAGTCAATGGCTTGGCAGGTGTGAATATTCCACTTTTGTTTGTATGCTCATCTTCCCAGCCCTCCTTCAACTGCCCACACTTCAAATCAAGCCAGGGCCGAGCCAAGATACTAAAGAACTGAGTGAGTGCAGTTTAAAGACTATAAATTGTAAAGGTCCATGGGAGGCAGCTCTTTCCACTTCCCAAAAGCAGAGTGGAGTGGAATAAGAATAGGAATAAGAATTAGGACAGGACAGAACAAAACACAACAGAACAAAACAAAACAGAATGTTTTTGAAATATTTTTAATAAAATTTAAAAAAGTAAAAGTAAATGTGGAGTGGAGTGGAGTAGATGACGACTGGATATTTGATGGTGGTCTTAGACAGAAGTCTCTCCTAAATTCTTTGACTTGGAATTCTGTTACCCGCAATGGGTGGAAAAACTGGCATTGTATAGAATGCCTAGGAAATCTGTAGAATTCACTACTTTTCTAGCCAAAGAATGACATGCAGGAGTTACTTTAACATGCTATATATGCTTTCCTTAGGCATTGTAAATAGGAGTGGAGTAGAGTGCGCTGCAGTGCAGTGGAACGGAATGGAACAGAACAAGAATAGGGTGGGTGGGGTGGAATGGAACATAGAATATAGAACATAGAACAGAACAGAACAGAACAACATAACAAGAATAGGGTGGGGTGAGTTGGAACGGAACATAGAATATAGAACATAGAACAGAACAGAACAACAGAACAAGAATAGGGTTGGGTTGGAACGGAACATAGAACATAGAACAGAACAGGAACAAGAATAAAACAGAACAGTACAAGAATAGGGTGGGGTGGAATGGATCATGGAATATAGAACATAGAACAGAACAGAACAAAGAACAAGAACAAGAATAAAACAGAACAGAACAAGAATAGTGTGGGTGGGGTGGAATGGAACATAGAATATAGAACACAGAACAGAACAACAGAACAAGAACAAGAATAAAACAGAACAGAACAAGAATAGGGTGGGGTGAGGTGGGGTGGAACATAGAATATAGAATAAAGAACAGAGAACAGAACAAAACAACAGAACAAGAATAAAACAGAACAGAACAAGAATAGGGTGGGGTGGGGTGGAATGGAACATAGAATATAGAACAGAACAGAACAGCAGAACAAGAACAAGAATAAAACAAAACAGAACAGAGCAATACAAGAATAGAGTGGGGTAGGGTGGAATGGAACATAGAATATAGAACATAGAACAGAACAAAGAACAAGAATAAAGCAGAACAGAACAAAACTGTTTCCTGCTCAAGGAGGAAAATCTATAGCATTTCAGATAAGTGACTATCTAGTCTCTTCTTAAAAAACCCCAGTGATGGAGCACCTCATATTTCTGAAGGAAAGCATTAAAAGATTAGCACATTGTCATCCTGGGGAGGTTACCAGCATTATCCGCACACAGGAAAATTACCTCGTCTGACATCAAAGTGGCAATGGATCGACCGATTTCGTGGTAGGATTTTGCTTTGCCTTTTGGACCCAGCAAAATGAACAGGAACCTGAAACGCAGGAAGAAAACCAGCGTTATTATCATGTGCAAATCCATGTACATTTTTTAAAAAATTAAGAATTACTTAAGCAAATACGAAGAAAACAAAATATGAAATGAGGGAACGGTTAGATAAGAGAAGGCATAGCCTCCAGCCACATAATGGATGGAGAATACAGTGTTCCCTCGATTTTCGCGGGGGATGCGTTCCGAGGCCGCCCGCAAAAGTCGAATTTCCGCGAAGTAGAGATGCGGAAGTAAATACACCATTTTTGGCTATGGACAGTATCACAAGCCTTCCCTTAACACTTTAAACCCCTAAATTACCATTTCCCATTCCCTTAACAACCATTTACTCACCATTATAACTGGTACTCACCATTGAATAAGACACTTACTGATCCTGATATTTATACACATAATTATTTATTAACAATAATTAATTTTTTTGTTATTTATTTGCAAAAATTATTAGTTTGGCGATGACGTATGATGTCATCGGGCGGGAAAAACCATGGAATAGGGAAAAAACACGAAGTATTTTTTAATTAATATTTTTGGGAAAAAACGTGGTATAGGCTATTCGCGAAGTTCAGACCCGCGAAAATCGTGGGAACACTATAGAGGTTCAGAAGGGGAGTCCTGAAATTCTCAGGCTGATTTGGACTTTTGGACTTGATAGATTCTGTCACCCATAATGCAATGTGCAAGCGACTCACACACACCCATGCGCCTCCAATCAGACATCCCAGCTAATGTGCAGCTGTCACATAAACATTTATTCAGTCTCAATTTAGGGATATCATAGCCACGTAATACACTCACGGCCACCAGCTTTGCACAGGAGGGTTCTTTGGATTAAAATTCATGACTTCCTTCTCAAAAAAACAAACTCCCTTACCTTCTTCCTCATTTTGTCGCCAAGAACAAATTTCCAATAACTACTATGCAAATATATGCTTGTGTGTGCAACTCGGCTGCAACCCAATATTGATGCATGCTACATCACAGATCAATCAAATGAAGCTAACACATGAAAGGACACATTCCAAACTTAATTGGAATTAATTGAGCCGGGGTGGCGCAGCAGGTAGAGTGCTGTACTGCAGGCCACTGAAGCTGACCGTAGATCTGAAGGTCAGCGGTTCAAATCTCATCACCAGCTCAAGGTTGACTCAGCCTTCCATCCTTCCGAGGTGGGTCAAATGAGGACCCGGATTGTGGGGGCAATAGGCTGGCGCTGTTAAAAAAGTGCTATTGCTAACATGTTGTAAGCCACCCTGAGTCTAAGGAGAAAGGCGGCATAAAAATTGAATGAATGAATGAATGAACGAACGAACAAACAAACAAACAAACAAACAAACAAACAAACAAACAAACAAATAATTGATATGTTGGAACGATATACAGTGGTACCTCTACTTAAGAACTTAATTCGTTCCGTGACCAGGTTCTTAAGTAGAAAAGTTCTTAAGTAGAAGCAATTTTTCCCATAGGAATCAACGTAAAAGCAAAAAAAATGCATGCAAACCCATTAGCTCAAAATTTAGGTGGGAGGAGGAGGAGGAAGAAGAGGAGGAGGAGAGTCGCTGCCAAAGGAAGAAGGTGAGGTGAGGGGAATTTAAAAAATCCAAAACTTTGAGGTTTTAAAAAAAAAGAAGAGAGTCCTTTGACAGCCCAGAAAAGCTTGAGATGGCCGGGATTAAAGGGGGAATGGCAGGAAACTGGCCGGGCCTTTGTGCTGCTCTCAAATTTCCTGGGAAATTTTTCCAGGTTTGGGTTCTTAAGTAGAAAATAGTTCTTAAGTAGAAGCAAAAACATCTTGAACACCCAGTTCTTATCTAGAAAAAGTTGTGGTTATCTCTGGCCCAGCTCCTGCCCCAAGGACTGTGGATGTGGGGGAGACATCCACATGCTGCAGGCCTGTTTTGCCCCCGGTGGAATCTGCTGATGAAGGCTCTTCTGACCAAGAAGACATGAGTGACAGGGAGGAGGAGAGTGTGGCAGACAGCTCAGAAGGAGATCAATTATCTAGCTCCTCCTTGGATTCAGAACAAGAGTTAATGATACAGCCATGCATGCGGAGAGCGATGCATAGGCAACAACAACTGAGAGATTATTATCAAAGAAAATGAGGCCACCTGTGGTTGGGTGGGGCTGTGGTCATTAGTGAGGCTGCTATAAATAGCAGCCTGTGGGTTTGGCCATTGTGGAGGTTTATCTGATCCTTGTGTTTTGTAACTGCTTTACTGTCTTTGACCTTTTGTGTGCTGATTTTTCCCAGCTTTGAAACTAAACCAGTGCAAAGTGTGTTTCACTTTGTGAAAGAAGAAGGACTGTGAATTGCCTCACAGCTGCAAACTAAGTATCACAGAACTGATAAGGGACTTGTACCAATTACCAGTTTGTTTGGAGACGAGTGCTCTTTGCTATACCAAAAGAGGGCTTAGGTTAAGTGAATTTTCATTATAAAGAACATTGTTTTGACTTTTCAAAGGTGTGTGTGTCTGAAATTTGTACCTGTGAATTTTTGGGAGGAGTCTGCCAGAGAGCCCGACAGAACAGAAAAGTTCTTAAGTAGAGGCATTCTTAGGTAGAGGCACCACTGTAAAAGCTTTCCTTGAAAAACCTTGCAGAAGCCAACGGGCATAAATGATTTATTTTCAATCAGCAAATTAGAACTGCCATGTAAATAAATAAAGAGGTTTCCGCAAAGGGCAACTGGCTATATTGCTGCAAAGTATATCCCATGGTTTGTTTGTTTTTTTAATGAGAGCAAATAACAAACTCGACAGGAGGGAAATTAACATTTCTACAGACAGCGGCATTAAAATCAACATTAATCTTCCCAGAACAAACTTTCACATGTTACTGAGGACATACTGGCTGACATGTCTATTGTGAGTGCCCTTTGTCCACCTCTGGTCATGTCAGATTCTGAGGAGGATGAGCCAAGCCCCTCTGGATAGCCCGGGGCCAGTAGGTTTGCCAGCTGTTGCAGAGAGTGAGAGTGAGGGGGACAGTGACCTGAATTAACCCGAGGAACCACTAGAGGGGGCTGATATAACAATGGGGGAGTGGTCCCAGTCAGAGGATGAGGAAGACATTAGAGTGGATAATCTGTGGTTAGATCAGGGGTGGGCAATTAATTTTATGAGAAATTGGGATGGTTTTACAGGGCTGGATTAATATAATTAACTCAGTTCTGCCCAATACTGTATATTATTGGGTAGAACTGAGTTAATTATATTACAATTATAAATTATAATTATATATATATAATTATAATTTATAATTTATAAATATATATATGTTTTTTATAAATTTATAAATATATATAATTTTTTTATAATTTATAAATATATATATTATATATATATATAATTATAATTTATAATTTATAAATATATATATATATATGTTTTCGTAGATTTTCACGGGGTATATGTATGTAGATTGTTCTGAGTTTGGGTTTTGCCCCGTGTAATATTTTGCATGTCTATGCGACGTTTCTGTGAAATCACATTCACCATCATCGGGCTGAAGTTGTAAGCTTCGTGCTGCTGAAAATGTAGTTTGTTTGCAACTGCTTACAACTTCAGCCTGATGATGGTGAATGTGATTTCACCGAAACGTCACATAGACATGCAAAATATTACACGGGGCAAAACCCAAACTCAGGACAATCTACATATATATATATATAATATATGTCACATGTTTTTGCTGAATTTTGAAAATTAAGGGAGACTAGGATAGATCTATTTCGGCCTTATTTTGGCCTCATCAGCTAGCCATACCCACTGGGACTTGAACCTGCAACCTTTGCCTTGTAAGGCAGAGAATTAACCTCCAGGCTACAGTATCCAATCCTTTCAGCTCTATACCAAGGAAGGGTTACATTTTGTGTCAAATCACCCTGGTATATTGAAGGAACATCACAAGTCCTTTTTTGCCTCTCGGCCCAACCCAGATATATATATTATATATTATATTATAATTATAAATTAATTGCCCACCCCTTCCTCCCTTCCTTGTTCCCTCCATTTCTCTTTCCTTCCTTCCTTCTTTCCTTCCTTCCTTCCTTCTCCAGATGGAGAGAAGTTTCTGTCTCTCTGATTTTCTCTGCCTTTTATTTCTGCTTTTGGGCAGTTCTTTACTTCTCTTTCCAAATATTCCTTTCAGGTGCCTCTCTTCAACTGACCTACATTGTCAGTGGAGAAAACATAGTGGAGGCTTTGCCTGAAAGTAGCTTTGGATTCCTCTTCTTCCTCCTCCTCCCTTTCCCCCCTCCCCAGAAAGGTGGGGTGGGGGGGTTGCTTTAAATTTCTTGGAAAGGGCAATGAAACCAATGAACAATTAAAAAATGAGCATTTATTGGACTTTTGCAAAAGGGCATGAAAAGAGAATTTCTCCTTCCTTCCTTCCTTCCTCCATTTCTCCTTCCTTCCTTCCTTCCTTCCTCCCTCCATTTCTCCTTCCTTCCTTCCTTCCTTCCTTCCTCCCTCCATTTCTCCTTCCTTCCTTCCTTCCTTCCTTCCTTCCTAGAAACATAGAAACATAGAAGTCTGACGGCAGAAAAAGACCTCATGGTCCATCTAGTCTGCCCTTATACTATTTTCTGTATTTTATCTTAGGATGGATATATGTTTATCCCAGGCATGTTTAAATTCAGTTACTGTGGATTTATCTACCATGTCTGCTGGAAGTTTGTTCCAAGGATCTACTACTCTTTCAGTAAAATAATATTTTCTCATGTTGCCTTTGATCTTTCCCCCAACTAACTTCAGATTGTGTCCCCTTGTTCTTGTGTTCACTTTCCTATTAAAAACACTGAACTACAGTGGTACCTCTACCTAAGAACGCCTCTACTTATGAACATTTTTAGATAAGAACTGGGTGTTCAAGATTTTTTTGCCTCTTCTCAAGAACCATTTTCCACTTACAAACCCAAGCCTCCGAAACATTTAAATATGTTAAAGGATTAAATAAGGTTCAGGAGGGAAGTGTTTATAATAGGAAAGTGAACCCAAGAAAAAGGGGGCACCATCTGAGATGACTTGGGGGGAAAGATCAAAAGCAACGTGAGGAAATATTATTTCACAGAAAGAGTAGTAGATCCTTGGAACAAACTTCCAGCAGACGTGTTTGGTAAATCCACAGTAACTGAATTTAAACATGCCTGGGATAAACATATATCCATTCTAAGATAAAATATAGGAAATAGTATAAGGGCAGACTAGATGGACCATGAGGTCTTTTTCTGCCGTCAGTCTTCTATGTTTCTATGTTTCTATTCTAGGGAGCTGGTTTTTATTCTCTATTATTTAAGGAATGCCTTTAGACCGAGCTGGTGTTTTTTCCCTAGACTTTGTGTATGCTTCACTCCGTAGAGGAGAATCACTCCCTTTTCCTTGCCATTCAACCTGCTTTTCACTGTGTGTTTTATCAATAAAGAGTATGATTTTATCATGAAATAGTGGATTTTTGGGTCGGTGGGTTTGCTCCGAGAGGTCGTGCACAGAACAATGTCCATAGAGAGTTTCTGGAAAACATCTAAGCCAGGGTCGCCAACCTTGGCAACTTTAAGACTTGTGGACTTCAACTCCCAGAATTCTCTATAGGCAGGGGGGAATTCTGGGAGTTGAAGTCCACAAGTCTAAAAGTTGCCAAGGTTGGAGAGTCGTGTTCTAAGCCAGTGATTTTCAACCTTTTTTGAGCCGCGGCACATTTTTTACATTTACGAAACCCTAGGGCACATTGAGCAGGGGGGAGGGGGGGCCACTAAAAAAAGTTTGGACAAAAAAATTCTCTCTCTCTCTCTTCCTCCCCTTCGCTCTATTTCTTTCTCCCTCCCTCTTTCTCTCCCTTCCTTCCTCTTTCTCTCTCTCCATCCCTCTTTCTTTCTCTTCCTTCCTTCCTTTCTTTTTTGCTTTCTCTCTCCCTTCCTACCTCCCTCTATGTCTTTCTCTCTCTCTCTCCCTCCCTTCCTCTCTCTCTCTCTTGCTTTCTTTCTCTCTCTTTCTCTCTCTCTCTTTCTCTCTCTCTCTTTCTCTCTCTCTCTTGCTTTCTTTCTCTCTCTCTTTCTCTCTTTCTCTCTCTCATTCTCTCGCTCGCTCGCTCTTTCTCTCTCTTGCTTTCTCTTTCTCTTGCTTTCTTTCTCTCTGAGCTTCGCGGCACACATGACCATGTCTCGTGGCACACTAGTGTGCCGCAGCACACTGGTTGAAAAACACTGTTCTAAGCAACTGTTCAAAATTTCAACAGCAATGAAAAAAAGAAGTTTTCCAGAAACTTTCAGTGGAAAAAAAACATCGTATTAAAGTAATCCCTGGATTGCAGGTTCGCTTTAATTTGGAAAAAAAAATACACAGCAACAGATAGAAAACACTCATTTACCGAGTAGGTACGGGGACTTCTGTTAGGGCCCCAAGCATGACTGCTTCCTTCAACCGGACGAAGGCAATAAAAGGGTTTTCCAAAAAGTCGACTTCTCCCACTAGGACATTGGAGGCCTCAGCATCCCGAGGTAACTTCTTCATGAATTTGTTCTTCAGCTGAGTGAAAAAGAGAAAAAACAGAAGTACTGTATTCATTCATTCATTCAGTCATTCAGTCATTCATATAAAATACAAAAAAAATTAAAAAGAAGTTAAATATAGAATCTAATAATAAAACCCAGATTAAAAACCATAATAAACTAAATGATCAGCATACCTATGTAGCATTCATACAATTTGGCCATGATACTTGTTGAATTCATGGACCCCAGGCCTACCGGCAAAGCCCATTCTTCGTGGCCTTGCAGAAAGCCATTAGGGTGGGAGCAGTATGGACCTTGGGTGGGGGAGTTGATTCCATAGAGCCGGGGCAGCCACAGAGAAGGCCCTCCCCCCCTGTAGTCCCATCAACCTGCATTGCTTAAGTCAACGGCTTTATAGGTAATAACCAACAGTTTTTACTTTTTTTATCATATAAGGAATTGAAATAATTCTTTTTTGGTCCAGGTGTTAAATCGTAAGGAGGTGGCAAAAATGATATATTGTAAATTAATTTGAAATTAATGGTTTTTTTTTTTTTGTACACGTGATTGGAGAAGAAAAATTAAAAAACATTTCACCCGGGGGGGAAAAAGGGCTAATCCTACTGTAGCATCAAACCCGAAAGCAAATTGCAGATGGTGTAGTTAAAAAGGTAAAGGTTACCACCGCACTTGCAGTGGTAAATCGCACCATTGACCAGCCCCTCCCTGCCCCTCCCACTTAACTCCTTCTCTCCTCCTTCTCGGACTCATATACACAGAATAAATAAAAGGAGTCAACTTGAAGGCTAGAAGATTTGGCCAAACGTTTGTGTCAGTTCTGTGGGCGTGGCTTGGTGGGGTGGTGCCGCCCCACTTTGCCGTGAATAATGTCAAGTTGGCCACACCCACTCAGTCACATGACCTGCCTACTCTTGTGGTTAGCTCTGGCCCAGCTCCTGCCCCAAGCACTGTGGATGTGGTGGGGGAGACATCCACATGCTGCAGGCCTGTTGTGCTCCCGGTGGAATCTGATGATGAAGGCTCCTCTGACCAAGAAGACATGAGTGACAGGGAGGAGGAGTGTGTGGCAGACAGCTCAGAAGGAGATCAATTATCTAGCTCCTCCTTGGATTCAGAACAAGAGTTAATGATACAGCCACGCATGCGGAGAGCGAGGCATAGGCAGCAACAACTGAGAGATTATTTTCAAAGAAAATGAGGCCACCTGTGGTTGAGTGGGGCTGTGGTCATTAGTGAGGCTGCTATCAATAGCAGCCTGTGGGTTTGGCCATTGTGGAGGATTATCTGATCGTTGTGTTTCGTGACTGCTTTGCTGACTTTGACCTTTTGTGTGCTGATTTTTCCCCCCTTTGAAACTAAACCAGAGCCAAGTGTGTTTCACTTTGTGAAAGAAGAAGGACTGTGAATTGCTTCACAGCTGCAAGCTAAGTATCTCAGAACTGATAAGGGACTTGTACAAATTACCAGTTTGTTTGGAGACGAGTGCTCTTGGCTATACCAAAAGAGGGCTTAGTTTATTTGCATTTTCGGTATAAAGAACATTGTTTTGAATTTTCAAACGTGTGTGTGTCTGAAATTGTATCTGTGCCTTTTCGGGAGGATTCTACCAGAGAGCTCGACAGAACATCTACCAAGCCACGCCCACCAGAATCAGTAGGGGGGAAATTTGAATGTCAATCCTGTCCTTAGATATTGGAACACTACATCAGCTGGCATCTCTGCAAAAGAGAACTCAATACAAAGCAAAGAACGATGGAGAAATTGATGCCAGTTTCAACGCCATTCCAGAGAGTCAGAATAGAGAAGGAATACAATGTCTTTCAAGTCTGCTTGCATATTTCCCGCATGAACTGCAGGCAACAATCACACAGCTGTCAATCAAGAGGGCCATCTGGAAGAGAGAAGTGAAATATAACCCTACCGGTCCCTGATATATTATTGATGGAAACTGCATAATAAATTATCTGACTTGGTCTGTTAAATTGGATGCAGAGGCTCGGGGTAGAGGATGGAGACAAACAAGGAGTTCCACTTACTTTATTGCAAAATAAATACAGACGAGAGAGAGAATGTAGCTGCAATTTTTAAATGTATTATTGTTATTTTAGATTCTAACTATTAGATTTGTCATTATATATTGTTTTTATCATTGCTGTAAGCCACCCCGAGTCTACGGAGAGGGGCAGCATACAAATCTAATAAATAATAAATAATAATTATTATTATTCATTTATTGTTTCCTGATTGCTTTGACCCCTGTGACAATCATTAAGTATTGTATGTCATGATACTTGACAAATGTATCTTTTCTTTTATGTACACCGAAAACATAAACGCCAAAGACAAATTCCTTATGTGTCCAATCACACTTGGCCTGTAAAATATTCTCTTCTCTTCTCTTCTATTTTATTCTGTCCCCAACCAGCCAATACTCATGCAGGGAAATGCCTATTATAATATTATAGTGAAAGAGTCATCATCTTTCATTATCATTCCATTGTAATGAAAGCTGATTAGGGGGCTGGAGGCTAAAACGTACGAAGAAGAGACTGCAGGAATTGGGTATGTCTAGTCTTATGAAAAGAAGGACTGGGGGAGACACATAGCAGTCTTCCACTATCTCTGGGGCTGCCACAAAGAAGAGGGAGTCAAGCTATTCTCCAAAGCACCTGAGGGTAGAACAAGAAGCAATGGGTGGAAACTAAACAAGGAGAGAAGCAATTTAGAACCCAAGAAAAATTTCCCGACAGTTAGAACTATTAACCAGTGGAACAGCTTTCCTCCAGAGGTTCTGAATGCTCCAACACTGGAAGTTTTTAAGAAGATGTTGGATAACCATCTGTCTGAAGTAGTGTAGGGTTTCCTGCCTAAGCAGGGGGTTGGACTAGAAGACCTCCAAGGTCCCTTCCAACTCTGTATTATTATTATTATTATTATTATTATTATTATTATTATTATTATTACTACTACTACTACTACTACTATTGTTATTGTTATTATTACTATTATTATTACTATTATTACTATTAGTAGTAGTAGTAGTAGTAGTCATTATTAATCTTATGCAGTTATAAGTATTTTTTTTCTTTGGGTGCATCCAAACTAACAAATTTCATTCAGTTTAGTGATATTAATAATAACAGTGATCTTTTCCAAAACAACAGTAACAATTTTCAATTCTACTCCTCTCTTCACTTATCACTCGCTCTTTTCTCCAAATTGTTGTGCTTATCCACAAATTCTCCTTTATATCACCTCCGTAGTACTTATCTTGATTTATTTTATTTTTCTTCTCCAACCACTCATACCACTTGTCCCAAATTTTATAGAAATCTGTTTCTTCTTAACATAGTTAGCCTATTCATCTCTGCCCCTTCCAGTATTATATTTGTAACCATAAATGGTTTTTTTCATGGCTTTGGGGTTTTTAAGACTTTTAAATTCATTAATTGGGTCCAAGATATTGTATATTGTTTATTGTATGTTGTGAGCCGCCCCGAGTCCTCGGAGAGGGGCGGCATAGAAGTCCAATCAATCAATCAATCAATCACCTTAACAACTAATTTGACAATTTCAAGAAACATGGCAAGAGAAGCTGTAAAGTGGGGCAAAGCTCCCTTCATCAATTTCTTGTTCAACGAGATAGCCTATAAAGCCCTTAATGGCACTGGACCAGGGTATCTACGAGACCGCCTTCTGCCGCACGAATCCCAGCGACCTGTTAGGTCCCACAGAGTTGGTCTTCCCCGGGTCCCGTCAACTAACCAATGTTGTTTGGCAGGACCCAGAGGAAGAGCCTTCTCTGTGGCGGCTCCTACCCTCTGGAATCAGCTCCCTCCAGAGATTAGAACTGCCCCTACTCTCCTTGCCTTTCATAAACTCCTTAAAACCCACCTTTGTCGTCAGGCATGGGGGAACTGAAACATCTCCCCCTACCTATGTATTTTTCTGTGTATGATATGAATGTATGTATGTTTTTTATATACAGTGATACCTTGTCTTACAAACTTAATTGGGTCTGGGACGAGGTTCTTAAGGTAAAAAGTTTGTAAGACGAAACAATGTTTCCCATAGGAATCAATGGAAAAGCGATTAATGCGTGCAAGCCCAATATTCACCCCTTTTGCCAACCGAAGCGCCCGTTTTTGCGCTGCTGGGATTCCCCTGAGGCTCCCTTCCATGGGAAACCTTACCTCCAGACTTCTGTGTTTTTGGGATGCTGCAGGGGAATCCCAGTAGGGGAATCCCAGTAGGGGAATCCCAGCATCGCAAAAACGAGCTTCGCTGGCAATAGAGGTCCGGAGGTGGGGTTTCCCAGCGAGTGGAGCCTCAGCGAAATTGCAGCATCACCAAAACACAGAAGTCCTCGAAACCCCACCTCCGGACTTCTGTGTTTTTGTGATGCTGCGATTTCGCTGAGGCTCCCCTCGCTGGGAAACCCCACCTCCCGACTTCCATTGCCAGCGAAGCGCTGGTTTTTGCGATGCTGGGATTCCCCTACTGTCCGGAGGCGGGGCATCCCAGTGGCATCGGCTTGGGCTTGTAAGGTGAAAATAGTTTGTAAGAAGAGGCAAAAAAAATATTAAACCCCAGGTTTGTATCTTGAAAAGTTTGTATGACAAGGCGTTTGTAAGACAAGGTATCACTGTATTGGGGTTTCTTGTTTTTTAGACTTTTTAAATGTATTATTGTTATTTTAGAGTCTATTAGATTTGTCATTATATATTGTTTTTATCATTGCTGTAAGCCTCCCTAAGTCTACGGAGAGGGGCGGCATACAAATCTAATAAATAATAAGGTTAATGATAATGATAAAGGTTGGGCTTCAACTTGTGGTCGTACATCGAGGGCTACTGCCTACCGACTTCCTTTGTGACGGTGTGTGAGAAGGGCGCCGTTTTGCAAAAAGGCACAGCCTTATTGCTTCATCGCTGGGGGTTAATCTGGGACAGGAGAGCAAACTAACGCTTATTCCCACTGAATGCGAGGAGGAGACAATCACCAGCACTGATGAACGAGAGAAAGAGGCTGAGTAAGGAAGGCCTTACACAACTCCTCGGAGGAGTAAGCTTCCCGCAGCAGGAAATGTCCTCTCCAGTTCTATTAGACAAGAAGCGAGAGGTATTCTTCAACCAAGACAGCCTCTTTATAAAACTTTAGAATGGGGAGAGGGAAAGAGGGGGGAAGCGTCCTTTTCCTGTCGTTATGGCAACGCAAGTACCACAAACACAATAGACAAGGGACTTCTGTCTACCGTTTAGCTGGCAAAAGGTCATCCAAACGTACTCGGCATCTTAAGCAGTTGTTCCCCAACCTCCTGCATAAGACCAGAAACCCGATTCGCGTGAATTTCATTGGAAGATGGTTAACTTGAATACAAATTTTCATCTGAGCTAAAAAAAGCCTTCCCCCTTCTCCCACTGGCCCCCCACCGACAGCCCCCGTCCCATTCATTTTTGCAACTTCGTGGGGGGAAGGTAAGGAGAGGCCGCCGAGATTCATTTGGGGGACGGGGAGGGGTGGGAGAAAGTTTGTTTAAGGACAGGGAAACAAAGGCCAAAGAAACGGGAGCGTTTGGGGATTTGGCAAAGAGTCCGTGGTGGTGTGGGGGGGGGGAGGATGAGGGTCCAACTTCCTGCATAAAGAGTTCACCTAATCCTCAAAAATAAAGAGAAGGCATTAAGGAGGGTAATTTGTGCATCTGTTCTGCTGGAAGATACCAGAGTCTGATTCTGTTTCCAAACAAACACAGAGGACAGCTAATAGTTCCTTTTTGGAAAATAATAATAATAATAATAATAATAATAATAATAATAATAATAATAATAATAATCCGGCAAGTCACAAAAAACACAGTTGGACACACGATCTCTTCTGTACTGAGCTCCCTGCCTTCTTGAGTTTCAAGGAATTTTGGTGAGATTTGCAACCTGCAAGACGGAACTCTGGTGGAAAGACTAAGATTATCTATCTATCTATCTATCTATCTATCTATCTATCTATCTATCTATCTATCCATCATCTCTCCCTTCTATCTATCTATCTATCTATCTATCTATCTATCTATCTATCATCTATCCTCTCTCCCTTCTATCTATCTATCTATCTATCTATCTATCATCTATCCTCTCTCCCTTCTACCTACCTACCTACCTATCCATCCATCCATCCATCCTTCCCTCCTTTCTCTCATCTATCTATCTATCTATCTATCTATCTATCTATCCATCTATCTATCTATCTATCTACAATGTCTATCATCAGGGGACAGAGGAACAATTATGAATGGTGAGACCAAGATCTCCCTGTTTGGCAATGATGGCATGAAAATATACTTTTCCCAAAAAGGTTTCCATAATTTTGGCCACTACTATATCTATCTCCTATCTATTTGATTTGATTTGGTTTGGTTTGGTTTGGTTTGGTTTGGTTTGGTTGGGTTTGCTTTGGTTTGCTTTGGTTTGGTTTGATTTGTATGCCGCCCCTCTCCATAGACTTGGGGCGGCTAACAACAATAATGAACAGCATATAACAAATCTAATGTTAAAATAATTTAAAACCCTTATTTAAAAGCAAACATACACACAAACATACCATGCATAAATTATATAGGCCTGGGGGGAAGGAATAGTTCAGTTCCCCCATGCATGACGACAGAGGTGGGCTTTAAGGAGCTTACAAAAGGCAAGGAGGGTGGGGGCAATTCTGATCTCTGGAGGGAGCTGGTTCCAGAGGGTTGGGGCCACCACAGAGAAGGCTCTTCCCCTGGGTCCTGCCAGACGACATTGTTTAGTCGACGGGACCTGGAGAAGGCCAATTCTGTGGGACCTAACTGGTCGCTGGGATTCGTGGGGCTAAAACGAGACTAAAACTCACCGTCTCCTGGTTTCTAAGCCAGCATCTTAATCATTACACCAAACTGGCTGTCAATTTATCTTGGCCATAAATTATACCACTTCTTCTAATTGTGCCTTTGCATCCATCCATCTATTCACGTATATAAATATAAATCTCTTCAGCTTGCGGCAAACTTTCCTTTTCAACTCACCTACTGAATCAGCAGCTCAACTCTATTTGTGGTAAAACTAAATATAGGGAAACTGACTTCAAATTTGAGGAAGTGTAAATGCAAACAAGAATAGCAGATCTATTTTCTCCGAAGATGGAAAAGATGGGAAGCTAGCAAGATAATGATAAGCTAACGAAGAATAGGGAAGGATGAGAACTTTTATTTTCATCACACCTAAAAAGAAATGTTGTATAATAGTTGAACTTAGGTAACATAGCTATGTTTCTCAGAGTCAGGAAAGACACTGTGGTCTTTGTTTTTTTAAAAAAGATTACCAAAACCCCCCAGAAATAATGCTTATTTAAATGTATTTAATGTGAGCCTAGATAAAGTCTGAATTTGTCACTTCAAGCAGGAATGGTATTTTAGGTTAAGGGCAATGAATTTTCCCGAAGGTCTGCACCTCACAGCTGCCTAGTAGGTAAGAATGTTTGGCTACCACGTTTAGAAAGAAAGTTTTAATCATGAGCAACTTCCATTGCTTTCTGACCAGGAAGTCCAATAGTGGTCAAGGTGAGTTAATTCCCTACATGTCTTGAATTTTAGGCTTTCAGGAGCTTATGCCAGAGTCGTTGCAGCTCGATTTTTAGATCTTCGTATTTCACTAATTTCTCTAGCTGCTTCTCCTCAATTCTGCTGTCTCCTGGGATTGCGATGTCGATGATCCATGCTTCCTTTTTCTCCGCAATCAGGATGTCTGGTGTGTTATGCTTCAGAATTCAGTCAGTCTGAAGTCGGAAGTCCCATGGTAGTTTTGCTTGCTCATTTTCGACCACTTTTTCGGGCTTATGATCCCACCAGTTCTTTGCCACTGATAAATGGTAGTTCCGGCACAAGTTCCAGTGGATCATCTGTGCCACAGCAGCATGTCTATGCTTGTAGTCAGTCTGTGCGATCTTTTTGCAGCAGCTGAGTATGTGACCGATTGTTTCATCTGTTTCTTTACAGAGTCTGCACTTTGGATCGTCTGTTGATTTTTCAATTGTGGCTTTGACAGCATTTGTTCTAATGGCCTGTTCTTGTGCCGCCAGTATTAGTCCTTCTGTCTCCTTTTTGAGTGTTCCACTTGTAAGCCATGACCAGGTCTTTTCTTTATCCACTTTGCCTTCAATCTTCTCCAAGAACTGTCCATGCAATGCTTTGTTTATTATTATTATTATTATTATTATTATTATTATTATTATTATTATTATTATTATTATTTCTAGGCCGCCCTTCTCCATAGACTCGTGGCTTGTGCATAGGCCGTCAGGAGCAATAAATCAGTTTCTTCACGTGTGGGCCTGATTTTTTTTGCAGCCTGAAATGTTTGTTGGTTTCTGTTTTTCTTGTACATCTTATTTAAAGAATTGACTCCTTTCCTGCTGTTTTATTTAACAGCACAGCATGTGGGATTCAGCGCTTTGTGCTTCATTCATTCTTTATCCCCCGATAAATCACTTTTTCATCATCAATCTTCCGTTTCTATGTATAACAAGCAAGACATTGAACGCCAGCCAGAGAAAAATTCTGACTGCAGTTACAGGAAATCCTTGACTTACGACCATAACTAGGGCCGGAATCTCAGTCACTGAGTGAAGCAGTCTTTAAGTGAGACCTCAGATTGTATGAAAAAAATCAAACAGGAAACATTACTTGGTTACATATTTTTGCTGATAAAATGAAAAGGAAGGGAGGCTGTCATAGATCTATTTCGACCTTGTTATGGTCTCATCAGACAGATATACCCTACTGGGATATGAACCTGTAGCATGCTGCATGCAAGGCAGGATATTAACCTTTACACTACAGGCTCGTCTCCAAATCAGCTTTTACCAGGGAAGAGCCTTATGGTTGATTTTCTGTTGAAATAACCCTGGTATTCCCAAATATGAGAGGAACCAACTTTGCTTTGCTTTGGCCTCTTGGCCCAGCGCAGGGGCCATTCCAAGGCAGATAAATTGTTTCAGGGCTATCAAGTGACATTGTAAGAGAAAACGAGGCTGGACCTATGGGAGGGGTGAAACGCATCATTAGTCTCGAGTCCCTTTGTGCCCACAAGAGAGCTAAGCCCAGCCCACTTTGAATTCTTATCTATCACCAATTTGTTTTGACCGTTAGTAATTCAGATTCAGAAACATAGAAAATTGACGGCAGAAAAAAGACCTCATGGTCCATCTAGTCCGCCCTTATACTATTTCCTGTATTTTATCTTAGGATGGATATATGTTTATCCCAGGCATGTTTCAATTCAGTTACTGTGGATTTACCAACCACGTCTGCTGGAAGTTTGTTCCAAGCATCTACTACTCTTTCAGTAAAATAATATTTTCTCACGTTGCTTTTGATCTTTCCCCCCAACTCATCTCAGATGGTGCCCCCTTTTTCTTGGGTTCACTTTCCTATTATAAACACTTCCCTCCTGAACCTTATTTAATCCTTTAACATATTTAAATGTTTCGGAGGCTTGGGTTTGTAAGTGGAAAATGGTTCTTGAGAAGAGGCAAAAAAATCATGAACACCCAGTTCTTATCTAAAAATGTTCATACCGTGTTTCCCCGAAAGTAAGACAGTGTCTTACTTTCTTTTTATCCCCAAAAGCCCCACTATGTCTTACTTTCGGGGTATGTCTTATATTGGAAAAAAATTGTCGATTTTTTTGTTTTAACCATAAAATTAACATTTAGACGTGGTGACGTATGGAGGGGGGGCGGCGCGGAAGTGGGCAGGAGGCGGCGCTCATTAAGATCAGAGGGAGGTGGCAGACGCGGCGACGTATGGAGAGGGGGACGGTGCGGACGTGGGCAGGAGGCGGCGCGCAGCTAGATGAGAGGGAGGCGGCAATACCCCCGTGTTTCCCCGAAAGTAAGACATATGTCTTACTTTCGGGGTATGGCTTATATTAGCCGACCCCCCTGAAACCCCCGATACGTCTTACAATCGGGGGTGTCTTACTATCGGGGAAACAGGGTAAGTAGAGGCGTTCTTAGGTAGAGGTCCCACTGTAGTTCAGATCTCTTTCCCTTCTCGTCCTCACATTCTCATTATTCTGCGTCACAGACACTTAAGAAAAGGAAACACCAATGGCCAGAAAACTGAACCTTACCTGTTCCTTGTCAGGTTTGTCAGAGATATCGTTCAAACTAGCGGATGTCAGGTTTCTGGGTGTCAAGGCTGGGCTACCTGAAAGTACAAGTTCCAAACCAATTAATAAAACCGTTGTAATACGTTGAAGACCGAGAAACTCAAGGCTATAACAATACTTAAGATAACCTGATAATTACACAAACCTTGTTTGGAAACCTAGAACTAAAGAAGAATTTGAGTCTCTATGGAAATGACCATGACTTTTCTCCAGATTTCAGGATTTATTTATTTTTTTAAACTTCCCAGCTCTGTAATTTGCACGTGATCTTCCAGCAAAAGACTAACTAAGCCTAGCTTAGCTTCAACAGTTGGGTCAATTATTGGCACTTGCTAATGAATTAAT
The DNA here is from genome assembly GCF_031021105.1 of Erythrolamprus reginae. Classification (NCBI taxonomy): domain Eukaryota; kingdom Metazoa; phylum Chordata; class Lepidosauria; order Squamata; family Dipsadidae; genus Erythrolamprus; species Erythrolamprus reginae. The sequence goes on from NC_091956.1 coordinate 6,386,814, forward strand.
GTAAGACAATTACATCATACCTAGCTTGAACCTTAACATAATTTCTACTCAAATGGAAGACACAAGAGGATACCCATCTCGTACAGCGGCCATTAGAATTGTGCAAGAATGATCTTGGGATGCATTAAAGACTGCAACTTTATTATTTATCGTTTAAGATGACCATCACTCTACTAAAGAAATAATTCCCTCAACACTGTCAGACTTTCTACTAAATCTGCACTTCTATTCTACTAGTTTTTCTCATCATTCCTATCACCCATTTCCTCCCATGTTGACTATATGACTGTAACTTGTTGCTTATATCCTAGGATTTTTATTAATATTGCTTCTTCATTGCTTATTTGACCCCTATGACAATCATTAAGTGTCGTATCACATGATTCTTGACAAATGTATATTTTATTTTATGTACGCTGAGAGCATCTGCACCAAGACAAATTCCCTGTGTGTCCAATCACAATTGGACAATAAAATTCTATTCTATTCTATTCTATCCCAATTTTACACTGACCAGCACACAATGAGGCTAGAGGGCAACTTTTAAAGCTCTTGGAGGAGCAACTGTGTGGTTTGGTATAACTGTCTGGTTTGGTTCTGCAACCCAACAAGACCGACACAGACTTCAGAGGAGAATCAGAAATGCAGAAAAAACAATTGATGCCAACCCGCCTTCCATTGAGGACCAGTACACTGCACGAGTCAAAAAGAGGTTGTGAAAATATTTACTGACCCCTCACATGCTGGACATAAACTGTTTCAACTCCCACGCTCAAAACGTCACTACAGAGCACTGCACACCAAGACAGATAGACACAAGAACAGTTTTCCCCCCAAATGCCCTCACTCTGCTAAACAAATAATTCCCTCAACACTGTCAGACTTTTTACTAAATCTGCCCTTCTATTTCTACTAGTTTTTCTCATCATTCCTATCATCCTTTTCCTCCCACTTAGGACTGTATGACTGTAAATTGTTGCTTGTATCCTTAAGATTTTTATTAATATTGCTTCTTCATTGCTTATTTGACCCCTACGACAATCATTAAGTGTCGTACCTCATGATCCTTGACAAATGTATATTTTCTTTTATGTACATTGACAGCATATGCACCAAAGACAAATTCTTTGTGTGTCCAATTACACTTGGCCAATAAAGAATTTTAGTCTATTCTTAAACTTCCCAGTGTTCTAACCCGGCTCCCCAAACACAACAAGCCCTCTGAAATTAAATCACCGTTTCCTTTATTAGGCGTGCCAGTAGCCCCGGCTCTCTCACACATAACAGGCCAAGAAGTCTTTTCCAGCAGGGGAGATGAATAGCCATCTGCCCCATCTATTCATCTCCGCCCCCTGCCTTTTATCCCCAGAGCTAAGGTTGGGCTTTGCTAGCAGCTGTAGCTCTTCCATCCTGAGGACCGGCCCATAGATTTCCACTGCTCTCCTCTTCTCTGCCTTCTGCACATCGGCGTGTTCCTCCTCTTCCTCATAGAAACATAGAAGTCTGACGGCAGAAAAAGACCTCATGGTCCATCTAGTCTGCCCTTATACTATTTCCTGAATTTATATCTTAGGATGGATGGATGTTTATCCCAGGCATGTTTAAATTCAGTTACTGTGGATTTACCAAACACGTCTGCTGGAAGTTTGTTCCAAGCATCTACTACTCTTTCAGTAAAATAATATTTTCTCACGTTGCTTCTGATCTTTCCCCCAACTAACTTCAGATTGTGCCCCCTTTTTCTTGGGTTCACTTTCCTATTAAAAACACTTCCCTCTTGAATCTTATTTAACCCTTTGACATATTTAAATGTTTCGATCCTGTCCCCCCTTTTCCTTCTGTTCTCCAGACTATACAGATTGAGTTCATGAAGTCTTTTTCCTGATAGGTTTTATGCTTAAGACCTTCCACCATTCTTGTAGCCTGTCTTTGGACCCGTTCAATTTGATCAATATCTTTTTGTAGGTGAGGTCTCCAGAACTGAACACAGTATTCCAAATGTGGTCTCACCAGCGCTCTAAATAGCAGGATCACAATCTCCCTCTTCCTGCTTGTTATACCTCGAGCTATGCAGCCAAGCATCCTATTTGTTTTTCCTACTGCCCGACCACACAGCTCACCCAGTTTGAGACGGTCAGAAATCACTACCCCTAAATCCTTCTCTTCTGAAGTTTTTGCTAACACAGAACTGCCAATACAAACAATGTATTGAAACAATGGAATGAAACTGCAAGGGAGTAGATTTAGATGAGATATCAGAAAAAACTTTCTAAAGGTGGTAAACCAGTGGAACAGTTTGCCACAGGAGGTGGTGAGATCGCCTTCACTGGAGGTCTTCAAACAGAGACTGGAAAGTCATCTTTCTGGGATGGTTTAATGTATCCTGCATTGTGCAGGGGGTTGGACCTGATGACCCTCGAGGTCCCTTCCAACTCTATGATTTCGGTGATTTTCACCCATACTTTTGCTTCCGCCCATGCGCAGAAGCAAAAAAAATTGGTGAAAAATGATGAAATCTCACTCGCCTGAGTGTGCTCACGCAAGTCTACCGAGAGGGCAGCATACAAGTCCAATTGCCAATCAATTTCCGGTCACAATTCAAAGTGTTGGTCATGACCTATAAAGCCCTTCATGGCATTGGACCAGAATATCTCCAGGACCGCCTTCTGCCACACGAATCCCAGCGACTGGTTAGGTCCCATAGAGTTGGCCTTCTCCAGGGCCCGTCGACTAAACAATGCCGTTTGGCGGGTCCCAGGGGAAGAGCCTTCTCTGTGGCGGCCCCAACCCTCTGGAACCACCTCCCCCCTGAGATTAGAACTGCCCCCACCCTCCTTGCCTTTCGTAAATGCCTTAAAACCCACCTCTGTTGTCAGGCATGGCGGAACTGATATGACTTCCCCAGGCCTATATTGTTTATGTATGGTATGCTGTGTGCATGTTTTTTTAAAATTATGGGTTTTTAGTTTTAATTATTAGATTTGTATTCTACATTGTTTTTTCTATTACTGTTGTGAGCTGCCCCGAGTCTACGGAGAGGGGCGGCATACAAATTTAATAAATGTTGTGGTTAGCTCTGACCCAGCTCCTGCCCCAAGGGCTGTGGATGTGGGGGAAACATCCACATGCTGCAGGCCTGTTTTGCCCCCGGTGGAATCTGCTGGTGAAGGCTCCTCTGACCAAGAAGACATGAGTGACAGGGAGGAGGAGAGTGTGGCAGACAGCTCAGAAGGAGATCAATTATCTAGCTCCTCCTTGGATTCAGAACAAGAGTTAATGATACAGCCACGCATGCGGAGAGCGATGCATAGGCAACAACAACTGAGAGATTATTATCAAAGAAAATAAGGCCACCTGTGGTTGGGTGGGGCTGTGGTCATTAAAGAGCAGCCTGTGGGTTTGGCCATTGTGGAGGATTATCTGATCGTTGTGTTTCATGACTGCTTTGCTGACTTTGACCTTTTGACCTATAAAGAGCAGCCTGTGGGTTTGGCCATTGTGGAGGATTATCTGATCGTTGTGTTTCATGACTGCTTTGCTGACTTTGACCTTTTGTGTGCTGATTTTCCCCCGCTTTGAAACTAAACCAGAGCAAAGTGTGTTTTACTTTGTGAAAGAAGAAGGACTGTGAATTGCCTCACAACTGCAAGCTAAGTATCACAGAACTGATAAGGGACTTGTACAAATTACCAGTTTGTTTGGAGACGAGTGCTCTTTGCTGTACAGAAAGAGGGCTTGGTTTAAGTGAATTTTCCTTATAAAGAACATTGTTTTGACTTTTCAAACGTGTGTGTGTCTGAAATTTGTACCTGTGCATTTTGGGGAGGATTCTACCAGAGAGCCCGACAGAACAAACAAACAAACAAACAAGAAATAAAGAAATAAAGAAATAAAGAAATAAAGAAATAAAGAAATAAAGAAATAAAGAAATAAAGAAATAAAGAAATAAAGAAATAAAGAAATAAAGAAATAAAGAAATAAAGAAATAAAGAAATAAAGAAATAAAGAAATAAAGAAATAAAGAAATAAAGAAATAAAGAAATAAAGAAATAAAGAAATAAAGAAATAAAGAAATAAATAAATAAATAAATAAATAAATAAATAAATAAATAAATAAATAAATAAATAAATAAATAAATAAATAAATAAATAAATAAAAATAAACAAATAAATAAATTTGGAGATTGTCTTCTAATCCCTGGACTCTCCCCCACCCGGGGCCTACAGCTTCCCACCGTCCACTTACTTAGCCATCCCACGCTGGGGCTGCGTTGCATTCCGATCTCGTCATCCAGGGTGCAGGTTGCTAGGCAGGGCACAGAGCTCTCAAGTGGGTAGCGAGCTTTAGCGTTGCAAGCGGAAGGCAGAGCGGCAGTGAAGAGCGGCAGCGAGACGAGAAGGAGACAACAGGATTAGGAAGGAGAGACGAGAAGAGCCACCTTCCCCCAGATCGGTTAGCACTGCAAAGTTCCAGCGCTTCCCATGTTATCTGGAACGGTGTTTCCCAACCTTGGCGACTCGAAGAGATCTGGACTTCAACTCCCAGAATTCCTCAGCCAGCATTCGCTGGCTGGGGAATTCTGGGAGTTGAAGTCCAAATGTCTCCAGCTTGCCAAGGTTGGGAAACACTGATCTAGAAGGTCTCAAAATTGGAGGGGGTTATGTGTGGCCGAAGTAAAGCTAAGTAAAGAAACAGAATCAAGATGTGAAAGTTTCCTTGTGTCAAGGAGTGAGCAGAGAACAACATGCAACTGTCCATTCGTGAGGAATCCATTCATTTGCCAACGTCTTTGGAAGTGAACAGCTAGCAAATGCACCGCGTACGTTTTGGGCACATGGTCATTTGCAGTTTTCACATTTATTCTTCTTTGTGAATATCTGCATTGGCACATGAGAGGAGGGAAGAGGGGAGGGGAGGGCGGGAGAATAGGGAGGGGCAGGAGGGCAGGAGGATGGAGAGAGGGAAGGGAAAGGGGAGGGAAGAGGGGAGGGCGGGAGAATAGGGAGGGGCAGGAGGGCAGGAGGATGGAGAGAGGGAAGGGAAAGGGGAGGGAAGAGGGGAGGGGAGGGCGGGAGAATAGGGAGGGGCAGGAGGGCAGGAGGATGGAGAGAGGGAAGGGAAAGGGGAGAGGAGAGGGGAGGGGAGGGCGGGAGAATAGGGAGGGGCAGGAGGGCAGGAGGATGGAGAGAGGGAAGGGAAAGGGGAGGGAAGAGGGGAGGGCGGGAGAATAGGGAGGGGCAGGAGGGCAGGAGGATGGAGAGAGGGAAGGGAAAGGGGAGGGAAGAGGGGAGGGGAGGGCGGGAGAATAGGGAGGGGCAGGAGGGCAGGAGGATGGAGAGAGGGAAGGGAAAGGGGAGGGAAGAGGGGAGGGGAGGGCGGGAGAATAGGGAGGGGCAGGAGGGCAGGAGGATGGAGAGAGGGAAGGGAAAGGGGAGGGAAGAGGAGAGGGCGGGAGAATAGGGAGGGGCAGGAGGGCAGGAGGATGGAGAGAGGGAAGGGAAAGGGGAGGGAAGAGGGGAGGGGAGGGCGGGAGAATAGGGAGGGGCAGGAGGGCAGGAGGATGGAGAGAGGGAAGGGAAAGGGGAGAGGAGAGGGGAGGGCGGGAGAATAGGGAGGGGCGGGAGGGCAGGAGGATGGAGAGAGGGAAGGGAAAGGGGAGGGAAGAGGAGAGGGGAGGGCAGGGGAATAGGGAGGGGCGGGAGGGCAGGAGGATGGAGAGAGGGAAGAGAAAGGGGAGGGGAGAGGAAAGGAGAAGAGAAAAGAAGAGAAAAGGAGAGAAAAGAACATACACATTCCAGAAAAAGAAGTTGGAATTTGGCAACGGTTCGTAAGATTTTGTTCTTCAATAGCATTTATGGCAATACCATTTAGACTCAGATACTGCTTCATAGTGTTTTTACAGCCCTCTCTAAGTGGTTTACAGAGTCAGGATATTGCCCCCAACAATCTGGATTCTCACTTGACCCACCTCGGAAGGATGGAAGGCTGAGTCAACCTTGAGACGGTGGTGAGATTTGAACTGCTGAACTACAGCTAGCAGTTAGCTGAACTAGCCCGCAGTGCTGGACTCTTAACTGCTGCGCCACCCCAGCTCTTTAACTTAATGACCTATTCATGTGACATTTTTTGTCAGAAATATGGGAATTAACTAACTGGCATTGAGCCTAGAATGCAAAATCCCGCGGCTGTTGCCATGATATTGTATCATTTACTCTATATATTCACCCCTCCTCTGCGTTGGAGTATATCTACTCGCAAACTACAAGTCCGCAAAAATCCAGGGATCCTGCCTCCAGTAATAAAGGAAAGATTGCTTCTACCTACTGTTGTGTTTGGGCCTGGGCCAGCCGTTGCTCCCACAGATGGGAGAGACGCGGCACAAAGTGAATGCGAAAGCCTGGCTGACAGCCAGGAAGATGTGGCAGCCAGCCAGGAAGACGTGGCAGACAGCCAGGAGGACGAGGCCACTGGGACACAGGATTCAGCAGACAGCCCAGGGGATTTGGCCTGCAGTCCCTCAGACAGTCTTTCATCCCTGGGTTTTACAGCCCTCTCTAAGCGGTTTACAGAGTCAGGATATTGCCCCCAACAATCTGGGTTCTCACTTGACCCACCTCGGAAGAATGGAAGGCTGAGTCAACCTTGAGACGGTGGTGAGATTTGAACTGCTGAACTACAGCTAGCAATACATTGATCTGTGTAGCCGAAGAGCTATGCAAAGAAGGGATCACTTTAAGGAGTATTACAAGTCATTATAGGAGCACCTGGGCTGGGTGTGGTTCTTATACTGAGGGCTGGGTGTGGTTCCCTTAATGAGGGCTAAAGGGATAAAAGGGAACAAAGGCCAAGGCAAACTGTGGCTGTTTAGCTGTGTTATTTTGTGGTTCCTGCTCTGAAGTTTCTGTTCCGTGCCGTTGGAGTTTTCAACCCAGCTTTTTCAGACAAGTGAGAGGTGAAAACTCTGGGACTTGCTGTTTGCTCCAAAGATTCAAAAGGACTCCTGAAACGTCTTTGCTCATTCCAGGTTGTCTTTGTTTGTTTTCTCCTATGTTTTTGTATGTGGCTGAAGTAAGCCTTGCACTCTCATTGTTTTCGGACACTAAGAACTGTTTTTGAGTAACCCTTTTTTGTTTATCTAATACAAGTTTGCTTATTAGCAGAGCACGTGTGTGTTTGATTTCTTTTCCTTGGACTGTTACGCATTGCCTGAGCCAGTCAGGCAGAACACCTACAAGCCTTTCTACTTAAGAACCTGGTCACGGAATGAATTAAGTTCTCAAGTAGAGGTACCACCGTGAGTTCTAAATCAGGACAAGCAAAACTGAGCTCAGTCACCTAAGATGTTATTTGGTAAAATTTCTGAGCACAACCTGTTGGTTTTATTTTATCTAAAATAAAAAACCCCAAAACAAATTAAAAAACTTTCGCACACAATATTTTATAACTCATCACAGGAGATACTTCTCTGTGGCGGCCCCGACCCTCTGGAACCAACTCCCCCCAGAGATTAGAATAACCCCCACCCTCCTTGCCTTTCGTAAGCTCTTCAAAACCCACCTCTGCCATCAGGCATGGGGGAACTAAGATATTCTTTCCCCCTAGGCTTCTACAATTTATGCATGGTATGTTTGCATGTATGATTGGTTTTATAACAAGGGTTTTTAACTGTTGTAGTATTGGATTTTTACATTCTGTTTTTTGTCACTGTTGTTAGCCGCCCCGAGTCTACGGAGAGGGGCCGCATACAAATCCAATAAATAAATAAATAAATACTATAGCCAAAAATATAAATCTGGTGCAGGTTGTTGCTGGATTGAAAAGCATGCTAAGAAATGGCCTGTGTGAGAAAAACGATTTGTACCTGAAGACTGGGGAAATGTGTTATTTGTGTGATTCCAGCGTGTTATGTTGGCAATGAATAAAAACGTGTTGCATTTTGCATCACTTAAAATAACGTGACAATGACTCATTGTGGTGCTCCTTTTAACCTGTCAATCCTCTCCTTCTGTTCTTTTTTTTTCCCACTCGCTTTAGTTTTTAAGTTTCTGCATTATTTAATGTATTTGAAATAACATTTTGAGAATAAAATCTCACTGACCTGCCTGCAAATCAATCCAATTTAATGATAAATGCAACCTTCCTGATACATTTTTTAACAACCGGCAGCTTAAATAAGTAATCGTGATAAATAAATGATGCATTCTTTGTTTTAGAATAGGATCGCTGGGTTTCTCGTTTCTAATGTGGCTACTAAACTCGTTACTATCTTCCATTATTTTATTAAGAATAGCTGGCTTTTAGCAGACTATAATCCTATATTTAAGAAATTATTTCGTTCGCTCTTAAAGCATGGTGTTAGGGGTTTTTTGTTCTTCTACAGTCTTATCCTTTTTAAATTCTCTATTTTTTTCTTCACTCATATTCCCTAATTCAGCAGCACTTAGGTTAGAAAGAAAATCTATTGAGAAGTGCAATTCAGATTTGTCTCTGACAAAAGCAGCAAATTAGAGGCATCTACCATTTCAGAGAAAGTGACATTTCCTTTTAAATGATGTAATGCTATTATTGTTCTCGCTGCAATTTCCATCTCAGAAAGGCGATGTAGTATTACTTTCTGGATTAAGTTTGTGAGGCTTTCATCATCTTCCCTATTGAAAAAAAAGCTTTTTAGAGGGGAAAATTGAGAGTTGTACTTAATCTCCAAATTGCATCTAATCTCCAGGTCCTGAGAAATTGTAAAAGTTCAAGTATTTCTAATATGTTCTGCACCTTATAGGTCAAGTATCTCTTCTGTTATACACTGCTCAAAAAAATAAAGGGAACACTCAAAGAACACATTCTAGATCTGAATGAATGAAATACAGTGATACCTCGTCTTACGAACTTAATTGGTTCCGGAAGTAGGTTCGTAAGGCGAAAAGTTCGTAAGATGAAACATTGTTTCCCATAGGAATCAATGGAAAAGTGATTAATGCGTGCAAGCCCAAAATTCACCCCTTTTGCCAGTCGAAGCGCCCGTTTTTGCGCGGCTGGGATTCCCCTGAGGCTCCCCTCCATGGGAAACCCTACCTCTGGACTTCTGTGTTTTTGCAATGCTGCAGGGAAATCCCAGCAGGGGAATCCCAGCATCGCAAAAATGAACGCTTCGCTGGCAACGGAAGTCCAGAGGTGGGGTTTCCCAGCGAAGGGAGCATCAGTGAAATTGCAGCATTGCAAAAACACTGGTCCTTGAAACCCCATCTCCGGACCTCTGTGTTTTTGCGATGCTGCGATTTCACTGAGGCTCCCCTCGCTGGGAAACCCCACCTCCGGACTTCCGTTGCTAGCAAAGCTCCCTTTTTTGCGCTGCTGGGATTTCCCTGTTGGGATTCCCCTGCAGCATCAGAAAAACACGGAAGTCCGGAGGTGGGGTTTCCCATGAAGGGGAGCCTCAGGGGACTCCTAGCAGCACAAAAACGGGTGCTTCACTGGCAATGGATGTCTGGAGGCGGGGCATCCCAGCAGCGGCGGTGGGTTTGTAAGATGAAAATAGTTTGTAAGAAGAGGCAAAAAAAATCTTAAACCCCAGGTTTGTATCTCGAAAAGTTTGTATGACGAGGCATTTGTAAGATGAGGCATCGCTGCATTCTCATTGAATACTTTGTTCTGTACAAAGTTGAATGTGCACAACAGCAGGTGAAATTGATTGTCAATCAGTGTTGCTTTCTAAGTGGACACTTTGATATCACAGAAGTTTGATTGACTTGGAGTTGTATTCTGTTGCTTAAGTGTTCCCTTTATTTTTTTTTTTTGAGCAGTGTAGTACATTTTGGATGTTCAGTAATAGTAAATAGATAGGAAAATTGTATCTGATTGAGGCGAGTAGAGGCCAGGCACCCTAACTCTAACCCTTGAAGTGAGTGGCATCAAGTTGGCCAACTTTAACCTGTTTACATGACTTTTAAACAACTCTGTCACATGATCGTCAAGCCACTCCCACCTGGTCACATGGCGAGCAAGCCACACCCACAAAATAAGCCGCGCCCACAGTGCAGTAGTAAAAAATTTTTGCAGCCCTTCACTGCGGTATAGCCATGCAAAAATACAACCACACCAACACCGCTAAAATGGAGGCTGCTTTTGTCCTTCTTCCCTGTAGATGGCGCCGCATTTCAGAACAGCCCAAAGCTAATTAAAACCAAAGCATACCCACAACAATTCCCAGGCTGCAGCAGAGAAGTGTTAGAGCCATGCAACACAGCGCTGCAAGCTTGATAAATCCGTCAGAAGGATCCGCTAAGTCAGTGTTTTCCAACCTTGGCAACTTGAAGGTATCTGGACTTCAACTCCCAGAATTCCCCAGCCAGCATTCGCTGGCTGGGGAATTCTGGGAGTTGAAGTCCAAATATCTTCAAGTTGCCAAGGTTGGGAAACACTGCGCTAAGGAACTGGGCCGCGGCACGCTTACAACCGGGCCCTTGAAACAAGCCAAGCCCCGTCCGCGGGAATGCAGGCAGCACATGAAATCAGGCCCCGCTCCGGTCCGCGGGGAAAGCCTCTCTCCACGGAACCAGTCCCCGTGAGCCCGAAAGGTTGGGTTGCCGCTGTGCTAAGCTACTCATGGATTAGATGTCTCTCCATGAGCTGAGAGCGGAGTGAGCTTTTTAGAAGCGTCTCTATGGGAAGGCCGCCGGCCTCTGCATTACCATTATCAGGGTTGGTTAACATCCTACTTGCACTGGAGACGGTCTTCCCAATGTCGGCCAGCGATCGGAGGTTGGATTTTTTGGTCTGGTGCCGATGTTTCCTGAGCAGCGTGTAGATGACTTTGTCCTTCATGTCTTGCTTTAGCAAGCCGGTGTCGATCTGGTTGTCCACCACCATTTCTGAGAGGCGAAAAAAGAGAACATCAACCCGGATGACGAGAGGTGAGAGAAGGTAAAAAGCAGATGGAGTTGGCTGAAATGGCAAAACTGACTTTCACTTTGATTATAGCAAGAGCAATAGCACTTAGATTTATACAGTGGTACTTCTACTTACGAACTTAACTTGTACAGTGATTAGGTTCTTAAGTAGAAAAGTTTGTAAGAAGAAGCAATTTTTCCCATAGGAATCAATGTAAAAGCAAAGAATGCGTGCGATTGGGGAAACCACAGGGAGGGTGGAGGCCTTGTTTCCTCCCAGGAGAGTCCTAGAAAGGCTCCATGGAGGCTTCTCCCCACTTTTTCCAGCCCTGTTTCCTCCCAGGAGATTCCTAGAGAGTCCCCACGGAAGGTTCTCTCCGCCTTTTCCGGCCCTGTTTCTTCCCAAGAGATTCCTAGAGAGGCCCCTCGGAGGTTTCTCCCTGCCTTTTCTGTCCCTGTTTCCTCTCATGAGATTCCTAGAGAGGCCCCACGAAGGCTTCTCCCTGCCTTTTCCAGCCTGTTTCCTTTCAGGAGATTCCTAGAGAGGCCCCACGGAGGCTTCTCCACACCTTTCCTGGCCCAGTTTCCTCTCAGGAGATTCCTAGAGAGGCCCCACGGAGGCTTCTCCCTGCCTTTTCCGGCCTGTTTCCTCTCAGGAGATTCCTAGAGAGGCCCCACGGAGACTTCTCCCCACCTTTCCTGGCCCTGTTTCCTCTCAGGAGAATTCCTAGAGAGGCCCCACGGAGGCTTCTCCCCGCCTTTCCTGGCCCTGTTTCCTCTCAGGAGATTCCTAGAGAGGCCCCATGGAGGCTTCTCCCTGCCTTTTCCGGCCCTGTTTCCTCTCAAGAGATTCCTGGAGAGGCCCCATGGAGGCTTCTCCCTGCCTTTTCCGGCCCTGTTTCCTCTCAAGAGATTCCTGGAGAGGCCCCACGGAGGTTTCTCTCTGCCCTTTCTGGTTACAGTTTCGGAGGCTCGGGTTTGTAAGTGGAAAATGGTTCTTGAGAAGAGGCAAAAAAAACCTTGAACACCCGGTTCTTATCTAGTAGAGGCGTTCTTAGGTAGATAAAGTCTTTCTTTATCTTCGCAAGTACAAGAGGCTCAATCAAATCAAACTAGGGATTTAATTTATTCTATTGTAATTTATATATTTTTAGTTTCTGTTGTACAGTACAGCTATTCATTATTCCCAGGGCAATTTATAACAGAAATAAAACTTACATAACCATACAAAACTAATTGTAATAAACTTTAGTTTATTACTAATTTAATATTACAGTTTCTCTTTCCTCAAGTCTTTTCAGCATGCAGGAACATTTGATTTTACTTCTTTTGTTATTAGATTCAAACTTTTCCCCTACTTTTCTCTTTTACTGAACCCTCTAGATTTTGAGAAGCGGCAACAAGTACAAATTAATTAGAAATAATTTACACCTTCTTGCCTTTTAAAGAAAGCAACTGCTTGTTTCTTTTATCTGTGGAACTGTAAACAATGGGCATTAAACGTATAACTCTACAAATAAGTATGTGAGATGAAGTCCAATTATCTTCCTAGTGTGAAAGTGAGGTGCTTTTTTAAAAAATGTAGTATAAAACATGGCTTTCCTTGAATAGGGTCCAAATGATTCTAGAAACATAGAAGATTGACAGCAGAAAAAGACCTCATTGTCCATCTAGTCTGCCCTTATACTATTTCCTGTATTTTATCTTAGGATGGATCTATGTTTATCCCAGGCATGTTTAAATTCAGTTCCTGTGGATTTACCAACCATGTCTGCTGGAAGCTTGTTCCAAGCATCTACTACTCTTTCAGTCAAATAATATTTTCTCACATTGCTTCTGATCTTTCCCCCAAATAACCTCAGATTGTGTCCCCTTGTTCTTGTGTTCACTTTCCTATTAAAAACACTTCTCTCCTGAACCTTATTTAACCCTTTAACATATTTAAATGTTTTGGTCCTGCCCCCCTTTCCCTTCTGTCCTCCAGACTATACAGATTGAGTTCATGAAGTCTTTCCTGATACGTTTTATGCTTAAGACCTTCCACCATTTTTATAGCCCGTCTTTGGACCCGTTCAATTTTACCAATATCTTTTTGTAGGTGGGATTCTTGCATAACTGTCCCGCAAATCTACTGAATCCGGTGGAAATTTTAATAAATCACCAGAAATGTTAGATAACCTCAAAATATGGACAGAATTTAGTATCTTTCAGTTCAGATGGACTGAATTGATGGACCATCTAAGACTACTGAACAATGAGAAGAGATTATAAACCTAGCCTTTCATTTTCAAATTGAACGTCATAGTCATAGAATCATAAGACTAGAAGGGACCTTGGAGG